>NC_031779.1:19425884-19445182 GCF_001522545.3 Parus major
GTTCCATGTAATTTAGTTCCACATGTGTCCCTGGAGCCCCCTTCCATTGCACTGGGGATACTGCAAAGGTGATGTGGAAGGTTTTGTTCCTTCCCAATGTCCCATGTCACCTTCCCCCAGCAGTGGGAGCCCCTGGTGTGTCCTTGCCCCTCTGTGGATGTGGAATTCCCTGTGGATGCACCCCAGGGAATCCCCAGAGCCCTCTCTCTTCCTCAGGTCTATTTATGTCCTCACTCAGGAGAGGAAAAAGACAAAAAGCAGACTGCCAGAATTCTTCAAAGCTTCCCAACTGATTGCATTTTTGTACCCTTCCCTCTCTCCAGGTGAAGCTGAAGCCTCGGGAACCCTGCCAGCCTTTCCTCAGGTCCTGCTCTCCCTGCCCACACGCTCCTGCAAGGCTCTGCTGCTTGCCAAGGAACTCCTTCTCATCCCCGCTTCGCTGCCCGCTGATTTCTCGCCTTTTTCACCTTTCAGCAGGAGTGGGATGTGGGAGACGTCACAGCCTGGGGCTGGAGGAGACACAGGAGCAGGGGCTCGGGAATCCTGAGGATTTCTCCTCAGGAGCACACGGGAACAGCCGAGGTCCCAGTGCAGCCTCCCACTCCGTGTCAGCGTGCAGGATTCGGCACAGCACCTCCAAAACCTCCAACAGCTCCAGGCTGCCAGCCTGACGAGCTGAGATCCACACTGAGCTGCCTTCCATCCGGATTTTTGGGAATTTGACAGCTCCATGGAGCTGCAGCTCAGAGCAGCTGCCCACAGCTCAGGGGAGGAGATGGGGTCATTCCCTTCCAGGCAAGGAAATCATGGATATCACCCCTGGGAATTCCACAGTCCATGCTGGAACTGCTGGCTCCTGTAAAATCAGCTGTTGAAGGATCTGCTGCACTGCCAAAGCCTCCAATGCCCCATTTCCCCCTCAGCACCCCCAGGTGCTGCCTGGGCTGGGCTGGAGCTCCTTCCAACACCAGCAGGAGAAATCACCCCCAAATGTCCAACTTCTGTCCCCCCTCTGAGCAGGATCTGAGATCCTGCAGCACTTCCCTCTCGTTTGTCCCCTGGGACAGAAGGCACAACCTTCCCAATCCCAAACTCCAGCAAGTTGTACTGTGAGACCAGGGCAGCCAGAAGTGTCTCTGAACTCACACTAACTCTTACCCCAGCCCTGATCCTCCTTAGACAGATCCCACCTCCCTCTGAAATTCCTCATTACATTATAAAACTGTAACTTGATGCCCTGCTGAGAATTTTTAAATCTTCTCCACTGTATTCTTAAAGTATATAAGCAAAACCCCCATCACTTAATGAAGTGTAAAACTAATTATTATGAAATAAAACTAGCTGTTCACCAAGTGGAAAACCAGCCCATTTTCATGTCCTATTTTCCTCTGCAATGTATTCCCTCCCCTGCTCGGCAAATGTAGAAATAAATATCCCTCCCAGCGTTGTGCTGCAGCCCACCAATGAAAACCTGCACAATTTAATGGCCCTTAAACGCTCAGCATCTTTTTCTCTTCCTGTAAAATCCATCTGACCTAATGGCCGTGACAATTACGTGTATGGCCTTCCTATTAAAAGGTAATTTTCTGAGTTGGCAGAGCAACACAGGCAGATGACAAAAGCAGTAAACTCCGAGTTGCCAGCACTCCCAGCCACTCCTGAGCCAGCTCCTCAAGACAAAAAGGCAGAATTCCCTTTCCAGGGAGCTGTTCCACAGCAGAGCCTCGTGCCAGGGCTGGCTCCAGGCTCCATTACCCCGGTAATGTGGCGCTGCTGCTCCGGGGACACCGAGCCTCTCTGGTGGCATTTGACATTCTGGTGACCTCCCCTTTCCTCCTCTCACTCCTGCCCGTGGATCTGGAACTTCCCCAGGGAGGGGACAGCGTTGTGCTTTGACTTTTCATTCCAGGAGCCTGGAGACACCTCCCCTCCTTTCCCCCAGGATTTACACAATCCACACCTATTAAAGCTCAAAACTCCACTGATATTTCTGTACCATAAAAAGAACTGACCACCACAACACAAAAAAAAGAAGAAACCTTTTTATTGCTGTTGTAATACGGGAGAGATTTAGAAAAACATACCTAGAACTCCCTGGGTAAGGAAACACAATATCAAAATAGGCCAGTTAGTACAACAAAACAAATCCTCTCCAATAAGTTTCAAGTAATGCAATCATAAAAGAATTTGGCTAAAAAGTAACTCTTTACTCTGAGATGTTTTCTGTAATAGTCCTCTAAGAAACTAAAGGAAAGCAGCAGCAGATCTGTTTTGCTACAGACACGTATTTAGTAAATATATTAAAGGTATTTCTATATAAAAACTGCCCTGCACATCCATCACTGTCTGGAGCTTCCACGTGGCCTCTTCAACCCTACAAGACTCTGCCCAAAAAGGGACAAAAACAAAAAGAGATAAACACAACCCTGCTGTAAGAAAAGGAGCCCAGGGCCTGGAGGGGCAGCTGGGGGAGCCCAAACAGCACAGAGCAGGGAACTCTGATTCCAGCCCTCATTTTTCAGGAGCACGGAGAGGAAGTTTGGCTTTTCTGCATCAGGATGCCACACTCCCCCTTGGTGGTTATCAGCAAAGGCTTTTAAAAAGTAGTGTGAGGTCAGCACTCCCTGGTGCTCAATTTAAACAGCCCCATTCGTTAACAGGCTCATTTCTCAAACACTTCCCTTGAGCAGTAACAAATTTCATGGGGTTTTTTTCTTTTATGAAACTTCCTGATGGAAACATCCTTCAGTTAAAAATGAAGCCTTGCTTCATGGGGAGATTCCAGCAATTAAAAATCCTCCTTTCATTAATCCTCACTACCGACATCTTCCCCCATAAGTAAGATTAAAGCACATCATTTACAGCTCAGACTTCCAGGAGCTGGTGTTTGAAAATGCAATACCTGAAGTGCCTCAGTGAGTCCCACCCTGATGAGGAATGGAATTGTGCAGCAGCAGCAGGGCACTGGGATCCCAGTGCTGCTCCCCACTCCAGCCCCACTCCTCCAGCCTGCAGCAGTCAGGATTGAAGCACTCAGGAACAACCTGGGGGGGAGGGACTGATCGATTTTGGATGGAAAACCTGATTTTTTTTAAGTCTTGTAGAAGTAAAGGCACTAAATCTTAAGCTTATATATTAAATAAAGGCTGTAACTTGGCCAGCCAAGTTACAAGGGACACCGAAACACCTTCCTGTGTGTGTGTCACAGCACATCCTGCTCAGCCAGTGTGACAAATTGCTCTTAATGATTAAGGAACATCCACAGCTACAACACTCAGCCACACTCCTCTGCACAGTTTATTTTTAACCATCCCATGAGAGTTCAAGTTCAAGGATCAACTGGAGCTTCTGGGTACAGGTCCTGCTGTAATAAGTGGTCAATCAGACATTAAATTAATTTAACCTCTATGTCATCATTTTGACAGTTTTACAAGATGTTCTCTACCTTTCATCCATCTCCTGAAAACAGTGTCAGGCCTGAAACGCCGTAGCCCTGGTTTAGTGTTTTATCAGAAGAAAATGCTTCAGCTTTGAGAGTTGTTTCATACTGGGAGGCTGTAACTGCAGCTTTCTCAGCATCACTCATTTAATATCCACATAAAGCCCTGAAGGTTCTCATCCCACAGGCACAGCAGCCCTCAGCAAACCAGGCCCTGCCTCATCCGGATGATCTGGAGCAGGGCAGCCTGGACATCTTCATCCATGTGACCCTGGAGGAGCAAACATCGGTCACAAACGCTGAGCACCACCCTGAGCACCACCCCCAGCCCCAGCCCCAGCAGGTTCCTCACTCAGCATCACCTGGACAGCGCTGAGCAGGTGTGTCCTGTACACCGACACCACCTCCTGGTGCTGCCGCTTGGCGTCCTAGGAGAGACAACAGGGACACCAGGTGAGCTCCCCACCCTCCAGCCCCTGCCAGCCCTGCCCACCTGCTCCTGGGCACTGCCACACCAGCCAAAGCTGAATTTCCAGGTGGAAGTTTTATCCCCTCTGCTAATCGAGGAAGAAAAGTCGGTGTTGTTTCGCTGGGAGGCTGCCAGAGCCAGCCAGGAGCTGAGATCACAGAACCACAGAATGCCCTGAGCTGGAAAGGACCATCAGAGCCCAGCTCCTCACCTTGCACACTTGTTCCATCAGCAGCAGCAGATACTTGGTTAAAACCACCCCAATTTTAGAACACTTTGCCTTGTAAGAATCAACCCTGCAAATGCTCTGCCAGATGTATTTGTGAACCTGAGCAGGAGGAGAACTCACTTTGCTCAGCCACATTTAATAATGAGCTTTACTGAGGCCAGGTCCCAGCACTCAGGACGTGTCCCCTGCTCTGTCACTGCCTCATGACAAACACCTCACACAGGGCTTGCAGGCAGAGGAACACAACTCAAAGCCATAAAGAAATTACCACCTCAGCCTTTTGAGGTGAGAGAGAACACATGGTCACAAGAAATGGCCAAAGCTGCATTCAGAAATGGTCTTGGCAGGATCATGGCACAGTATCCCATAAGCACAAATTCTCCTGCTTTGCTCACATCCTTTTTAATCTGGAAAAGCTGCCAAGTGTTGCAACTCAAACTGAAGAGGAGAGCAGAAAAAAAATTACAGAGAAGCAACAACTCAGGGGGAAAAAACCCCAAGAAAATCGTGGCTATTGCACCTGTGAAGTGTGAGGCTGCAGCCCCTGCTCCAGCGGGCACATCCAGATTTCCCTGTTTATACAGGGAATTAAGCAATGCTACTGCACGTCACACAACACCTTGTGTGAGCACTTACAGCCAGCTGCTGCTGGAGTGTTTTCACTTGGCTCTGGAGCAGTTCCACCTGCTGGTTGTGCCTCTTGGAGGGGATCCCAGTGGTGTATGTCAGCTGGGACAAGCCATTGAGAGCCTGCTTCAACCGCTCCACGTCGTTCAGCAGCTCTGTTATCTTTAAAAAATAACCCACAGAAAACACCATTTAAGGATGTCTCAGTGCAAAGTGTTCTTTAGCAATCCTTCGAGTCTGAGGAAGCCCAGCAAGCACTGAAGGGTCTCTGTTCCAGCTTGCTGAGAGAGGTGCTGGTTCCCCCTGTGCTCCCTGGGGTGTGCCAGGTACAGACCCTGCAGGTCAGCAGTGACAAAAGGCACTGGAAAAAGGGGGGATCTAAGGATATTCCAGGCCTAACTTCCAGAAGGAACAGTGAACCTTTGGGAGGCAAGTCAGAGACACCAAACACAGCTCCAGTGGATGGAGGATGTGCCCAGAAGTCTGAAGCTTTAACAGAATTTAAACACCACACAATGGCCAGAACATGTAAGGGACAGGAAAAGCTTTGCATAATGTAAAATCAGGACTTCAGCTGCTTTGGGGCAGCCCTGGGTAGCTGGTGCTCAGCACAAAGTGCTGCTGGAACACATCAGGAGCTGCAGCTCAGTCCCCAAACACCGAGAGCATCAGGAGCGTGAAACCCAGATCTCACCTTGTTGTCCTTGGCTTCCACCTGCTTTGCAGACTCCTGGATCCTCTTCTGCAGGTCAATAATGGTTGTCAGCGATTTGTCACACCTTTCCTTCTGGTCCTTGATCTCCTGCTCGATGCTGCAGCTGCGCAGCTGGAGCAGCTCCTTCTCGTCCTTGAGGGACAGCTCGCTCCTCCTGGCCTGCAGAGCCTCCTCGCAGGCCTGCTCGTACTTGTGGCTCATGCTGGCCAGGTGGCCAGCCATGCTGCTGACCTGGGCCTCCAGGGCGCTCTTCATGGAGCTGTACTCTGCCACAGCCACCTCCTGCTGGCCCTGCAGCTCGGCCAAGGCCCGCTGGCTCAGCCGCAGCTCCGCCTGCAGCCCCTGCACCTCCTCGCTCTTGGCTCGGCTTTCCGCCTCCTTCTCCTCCAGGCTGGACTTGAGGGCCGCCATCTCCCCCTGCAGCCCTTCCTTCAGCTGGGTGTACTCCAGCAGGGGCACCGAGCCCTCCTTCAGCTCAGCCAGCTCCCGCTGCAGCTCCCGCACCAGGAGCGTCTCCCGGCCATAACGCTCCTCCTTCCTGCCCAGGGCCTCCTGCAGCTCCTGCACCGTGTGAGCCAGAGCCTCCCTCAGCGCCTCCACGTGCTGTGCTGGGGGCTGCTGCGCCAGGGCCCCGTCCTGCTGGCCCTGCTGGCCCTGCTGGCCCTCCTGGCCCGAGTACTTGCCCAGCAGAGCCCTCAGCTGCAGGTTGAGCTCCTCCATGCCGCGGGCACACAGCCGCTCCAGCTGGCGGGACCTCTCGGCCAGCACGTGGCTCTGCTGCAGGTCCCTCTGGATGGACACAACCCCGCTCTGCAGCTTCTCCTTCTCCTCCCTGCACCTCTGCGCCTCCTCCTCGCTCTCCCTGCGCCTCTGCTCCTGCTCCTGCAGCTGTGCCCTCAATTCCTTCACTGTGGCCTCCAAGCTCTGCTCCCTCTCCTCAAAGGAGGCCACCGGGGCATATTTGGACTTGATGCACTCTTGAATTGTGTCCAGCTCCTTCTTCTGGGCTTCGATCTCTGCGTGCAACTGTAAGATTTCATCCTGCCCCCTCTCGTGCTCAGCCCTAATGGCAGCATTGTTCTCCTGCAGCTCTTGCACGCTTTTATTTAAAGTATTTACCGTGGTTTCGTGATCCTTTAAACTTATGTACTCTGTCTTTAATTGGTTCTGTAAGAGTTTCACCTCATCTTTTAAAGCTCCATTTTCTTCATTCACCCTCAGGAACTCTTGCTTTATCTCTCCAATTTTGCCCTTCAGATCTGACAGCTCCCCGTTGGTTTTTTCCAGGGTGCTGTTCAGGACAGTTTTGACCTCCTCGTGCGTGGTGGCCAGCACGTACTGATCCCTCAGGCTGTCCCTCAAACCTGTGTTCTCACTCACCAGTCTGCCCACTTTCTCTTGCTCCTCCTCATATTTCTCCTGGAGCTCAGCAAGCTGCTTTTCAAGGGCAATCCCATTCGATTTTAAAGCTTCCACCTCTTTCTTGTGCTGCTCTGGAGACAGGTAGGCAGCTTGGAAGTGGCTGATGTTCTCACTTAAGTCCTTCTTCTCTGCCAGCAACTTTTCAGCTTCTGCTTTGCTTTCATTGTACTTCTTTGTTATTTCAAAAAGCTTTTTTGTCAGGTCACCCACAGCCAGATCGTTTGTTTTCTTCAACTCCTCATGAATTTTTAAAGGCACATTCTGGCTTTTAATTTCAGTTTTTAGCATCTGGACTTGCTGCTTCAGCACCTTGTTATCAGCCTGCAATCTTTCAAGTTCCTTCTGCAGAGTCTCATTCTTCTGAGATAGCTCAGAAATTGCCTTTCCCAGCTCCTCTTTCCTCTGCTCAAACCCACTCCTCATCTGCTCGTGCTCCTCTGGCTTCACACGCTGTGCCAGCTGAGCTCTCTGGCTCTCAGACTCCCTCTGTAACAGCACAACCTCTGCCTGCAGCTTCTCCCGCTCCCCCTCCACCTCTGCCAATCTCCTTGCTTTCTCATTCACCTCGTTTGACAGCAAACTCTTCATGTTCTCGAACTTCTCTGCGCTCACAGACTGGGCCAGCTTGGCTGCTGTCTCTCTCAGCTGCCCTTCCAACTCCTCGACATTCCTGCTCCTTTTATCTCGCTCCATCTCCAACTTCACAAGCTCCTTCTGCAACCTTTTGTTTTCCTCCACCAGCCTCCCCTCGTCCCTCTGGAACTCTGCCACCAGCAATTCGTTCTGCTTGATCTGGTTCCTCAGTTTCCCCACCTCAGCAGAGGCTCCCTCGTACTTGGTTTTCATCTCCCGGAGCTGCTCCTTGAGCTCCTCGCTGGCCTTGGTGCTCCCCGAGGCCACCTCGTTGCTCAGGTGGTCCTTCAGAGCGAGGAAGTGGCTCTGCATCTGCTTCACTTTGCCCTCAGAGTCAAACATCCTCTTCTGCACGTCCTTCAGAGCATCCTCCAGCTGTCTGATCTGCCCGTCTGCCTCCGCCTTGCTCCTCTGGCACTCCGAGGCCAGGGCTTGGCACTCGGAGCCCTTCAGGGCCAGCTCCCTCTGCAGCCTGCTGATCTCCTCCTTGGCTGCACCAAAGCTGCTCCTCAGGCTCTCCAGTTCCTTCTTCAAAGTTTCCTTCTCTGAGCTGGGTGACTGGCTGGGCAGGGAGAGCTCCAGGGGCCTCAGCATAGACCTGGACTGAAGGGAAATTGGCACAAAAAACAAAAGTTCACAGCTCTGACAGGTCACATACACGTGTTTATTACTCATTATTTAATATGGGAACTGCCATTATTTAATCTGGGACCTCTCTAAAATTCAGTTGATCTGAGAATAACTTGTACAAGAGATTTCTTTCTTTTTTACACTGAGTTATCCTTGCCCCTGTTAGAGAACAGCTTCTAACAGCAAAAATACTGAATATAGCTCTACATTACTGCTTCCCAATCATGGGATGGTTTGGGTTGGAAGGGATCTTAAAACCCACCCTGTGCCACCCCTTCCACTGTCCCAGGCTGCCCCAAGCCCTGTCCAGCCTGGCCTGGGACATTCCAGGGATCCAGGGACAGCCCCAGCTGCTCTGGGAATTCCATCCCAGCCCCTGCCCACCCTGCCAGGGAACAATCCCTGCCCAAGATCCCATCAAAACCTAGAGGGGCAGGTATAATGCATCGATTCCACTTCACCTGTTCTGCATTCATATTTAATCACTCATCTGCTAGAAACAAATTTAATTTATTAAGGTATTTCCCCCATCTCTCAAGTGTGTGAAAATAATTTCATAAGGAATCAGAGCAGAGAATGCCTTCCTGCTGAGAAGACTGAGGAATGCAGTCATTTGGAATTCCAGAAGGGTTTGGGTTGGAAGGGAGACCACCTCATTCCACCCCCAAGGGTCTGCTGGACCTCGTTTATACCCAAACTGTTGCTTTAAAAGGTTGATAGCTATCAGAATTATTATATAGCAGGCAGGAAAATGAAATCATCTCTTTATTAGCTGAATTTATATGAGAAAAATATGATGGAGATGAATGCCCAGTTCACAGAGTGACTCTGTAAAACACGTTTAGGAGGGCTCCTGACAGAGCCTGCAGCTCCCAGCATTTACAGCCCTGTCACAGACAGGACTCTAGAGGGCACCCACAGTTAAAAACAAACATGGAAAAGCCAGAATTCCTCAGAACTGTGCGTTCAGAAGCAATGCTAAATAAACACACATTTCCAAGCACATCTAGCTCTCCCAGCACGACTGTCTCACAGTTCCTTCCAGTGGTAAAATATTTATTACCTGCGATTCCACTGCAAATGCTTGGCCTTGTTTAAGTAATAAATCTTCTTTCCCTGGATTTTCAAAGCAAACAGCATTTAGGCTCTGGTTAAAAACAGTAACACAATCACAAGAAGACTGATTTTCCTGCCCAGCTTTACTCTGGTCACTGGGGTCACACTAGGCTGAAGGCTGCTGTGTAAGTACTCGTTATTAAAACAACTTCTACTCAATTAATCCCCGCAGGAAGCCTGGCCAAAGTCCTGCTGAGGAGGAGAGAAGTGTTTTGCCAGGCTGGGTTCTGGTCCTGCAGGAGGGTCAGAGCTGGCAGCTTGCCCAGCTCGTGTCTGCACTGAGCACAGCAGGGAAAGCATCCCCAGCACTGCACACCCAGGACTCCTCCTGCCAGGCACTCCAAATGTCATTGAAGCTGTCAAGAGCCCTCGTGTGACACAGGGCAGGGCAGGTCTGCAGCTGGGCAGGGTGCAGGAGGCTCCAGCTCCTCACAGGGGTGGCAGCTCGGGTGCTGTGCTGGGAGTCAGAGCTCTGACAGCTGCTGCCCCTCAGCCAGGAAGGATGGCAGGAGCAGGGATCCTGCTCAGCTCCTTCCTCAGCTCACCAGAGGACACAGCAGAGCCCCAGACACATTTCCCAAGGGCAGGGAGACTGCTCAGTGGTGCCCTGCAGCCCCTACAAACACAGCTCTGCTCGGGGTGCTCAGGGCTCTCACAGGGCCTGGAGATGACCAAAGCCCTTTATTCTCACACTCCATCATGCACAGCAAGCTTCAACAATTAACTGTACTTACTGTTTCCAAAGTTACCTCCAGACCCTGCAGACTCACCCTGAAATCAAAGAGCAAGGAACAAAAGTAAAGAAAAACTGGAAACTGGAAACTTATCTCAAATTTCTGCTCTGTGTTAAACTAGGGGTGAAGGGGCAGGGCAAGCTTTTGCAATGAGAGCCATTCAACAGCTTCAGCAATTTAAAATGCTGAAGTATTTCCTACTGTAAATCTCAATTGCTATACCCCATTTCAAACCACTCAACATACTTCATAATACTTGAGTTTAGCTTTGAGAGCTTCAATAGTCCTTAAACTTTCTTCCTGCTGCTTTTCCTTGGTAGTCAGGATTTTCTTCAACTCATCTTTCTGAAAGAGAAGGAGTGCCACATAGCCAAAGCCACAAGAATGGAAAGGTTTGTAAGAACTCAGGTAACTTTTTAAAGAGTTTAGACAGAACTTCAACCAAGATCAGCACCGAAAGAATCCCTCATTTTTTGTTTCTGGAATCATTCTTCAGGACTGCTCCTCTACAGGAGGAGTCCTGAAGAACGAGTGAAGAACATCCACCAACATCACCTGTTTAATTAATGCAGATTTGTTAGTCTGGCATTACTGGAAGTCACTAGAGAGATGCCTAATGCTGTCAGTGTGCTGAATATCCTAAGTGTGCTCCAAAGGAGCCATGGGAATGATAATTATTTGTAGTACCAGAAGTGCTGTGGAGCTGCACAAACTGATCCAGAGCAGCAGAAACCTCATTTGGCATTTTTAGGTAGCTTTTAAGTAATGTATTTAAAACTGCAGAGGAAACAAGAGAGAGAGCTGCTTCCCCTGCTCCCCAGTCCTGTCACACCTGCAGGTGACACATCCTACCTCATTCTCAAGATCATCTGCAAACATTTGCTCCTGCAAAAAATACACAAAAAAATCCCCCCCAAGTCATTTGTCAGTGATGTTTCAGGGGCTCACACACAGCTCATCAGCTGACACATCCACCCCACTTTCTACTGCTCCCTTCCAATTTCCAGCCAGCTTCATTGCTCTACTTTCCATTTCTCTTGCCAGGAGTTAAGGATGTCTGACAGGGTAATGTCTCTGGAAACTGCAACCTCTCCTGTTTTCTAGCTCAGACAGCACCCAGGCAGCAGAGCACAGCTCTTCAGAAGAAGTTTGCTGATTTTGGGAAGTGGTTATTAAGAAGTTTGTTTTATAAAGGCAGTGCTTAAAACAGGAGTTCAGACAAGCCAGTGGCTGCACTAAGAAATATTATTTCTATCCATGGGCTCCATTTAGGAGAAGCTGCATAAATGTACCTCTACAAAAATACAGCAAAGAAACAGCCTCCCAAAGCAAAAACCCAGCAAAAAATCCCCTTTATGCCTTCCTTCTACTGGTCACACTTAGACCTCCAAAAAGAAGGAAAGTTTTTTTAGAAATCAACGTTTCAAATCTGAGTGAGAAACTTCTGTTGAAAACCTTTGGTTTTGTTTTCTTGCCAATTGAAGATTTATTTTTTCCCCATGCTGCCACTTCCAGTAAGAGCTGGGGAAGCAGCTGATGACAAAGCCCTGCCACACAGCACCTCCATCCAGAGGAGAGATGGAGCTCAGCCTCCAAACTGCAGAGCAGCACTGGGAGGCAGAGCCACAGGTGCTCACGTGTCTGGGTGTCAGGGAGGGACACTGCATCAGCCTGGAGTGACACACATGGCAGTAATTCCCAGGAAAGCAGTGATTCCATGTGCTCAGCACCAGCTGGGTGTCCCAGCTTTACCTCAGTCAGCTGCAGCTGCAGCCCACTGATTCTGTCCAGCAGCATCCTCTGCTCCTCCTGCACTTCTCTCATTCGATCTTTCAAATCTTGGTTTTCCAACTCCAACTCCTTTAAAGTAAAATATGAAATTTAAAAAAATCAAACAAATAAAGACCTTCCCACACTACACACACACTGGGAAAGGTAAAAACTCTGAACCAGCAGATTTACTGAGGACTCCAAGCCCTGCCTAGCCTTTTGAAAGCTGCAGTGACACGGGAATGAGATGGGAAAATTAATGCTGGTTAGTAGAATAATTATGATTCAGATTATTTTTAGTAAGACACAAACATACATCTCTTGAGAATGTTAAAAAAAAATAAATCTTCCTCATTTGGACTGATTTTACTGCAGAGGCAGAAGGTTAAGGGGGAGGAAAGGTTAGGACAGGGACACTTCCAACTATTTATTACCCAGAAAAGTGCAGTTTTTTCCTGAAAAAGTTTACAGCTCATTTGCAGAAGTGCCACACTCCACATCAGGCAATTAGGTTTGAAGCAAACAGCAATACAGGACCTTTTCTGATGGGATCACTGTGCTGACTCCAGCAGCCCAGCCTGTCCTCACCCCTGTGGGAATGCTCCTCCCCACCCACCTGAGCGCTGGGCTCCTTCTGGAACATTCTGAGCTCCTCCTGCGCTGCATAGCCCCGGCCCCACTTCTGGGCCACGCTGGTGACCTGTCAGTGCAGCAGGAGAACATTCCTTTACAGCCATGCCAGCCTCCCAAATTGCCAGTGGGATGGGGGAATTCACCCTGACTGCCCTCAGCCCCCAGGGAGGATCCCCCTCTCAACACCCCGCTGACAAACAGCCCCAGCCAGTACCTTCTGCTCAGCCTGCCCTCTCTTCACGCTGTCTCTTCCTAAAAAGGCACCACAAAAATAGCAAGTTACATAAGGCATTTCTTTCAGATTCGTGCAACAATGCCACACATTCAGCTAATTCTATCCCCTTCCCCCCCTGGGAGGAGGGCATTGCAAAAAACAGCTCACCACGCCCCCCAGTTAATCAAACATGGAAACATCCACAGGGTTTCTATAAAATAAAGGCTATTTCTTGCTATAAAAGAAAGGCTGTTTCTATAAATTAGGGTAATAAACTCCCATGATCAATACTGTTAAGCCCTCAAGGCATCAGAGCCAGCAACCTCCTTAAAAGCTTTGCTAAAACCACACCACCCCAAAAATTCTCTTTCTCCTCCCAAACTGGCAGATTATGACCTTTGTGGTCAAAGGTCCGCCCTCCAAAACAGCTCCTGGAGTCACAGGAGCAGGGACACAATCCCAGCCAAAGGAAAGTGCTGCAGGTTCCTCCTACCTCTGCTGGAGTCCTCAAGGGCAGCTTTTATTAAAGCCAAAATGTCGATGTTGTCCCCAATCCTGGCATAGTAAGCACAGTCGTGCCCGAGGCCGTCGGTCAAGCCCACGTCAGCACCGTTCCTGAGCAGCACCTCCACGGCATCCTTGCAGCCATACTCACAGCCCAGCATCAGGGCAGTCCTGGGATGGGACACAGATGGCACTGCCAGCTCCAGGGACCCCACAGAGCCCACTCACAGAGCCAGCCCCGCCACCTCCGTGTCTGATCACAGAAACCTCAGCCAAGGCACCTTCCCCTCTGTCCACAGAGGAAACAGCCTTCAAAAGTCACTCAGGCAACGTTTAAATATTTGTGAAAAAGCAAAGAAACCCACCAGAACAGCAGTATTCCCACAAAACCAGCACAGACCTGCTGCCTTTGGAAGTCACCTGGTGTTTGGGAACTCCCAGCACTCTGGGCTCCTCCAGCACACACAAATCTCAGCAGACACAAGCAGCACCAGGCAAGGAGTTTACACAGGGTTTGGAGAGGGGGTGCCTGGGGGGAGCCCTGGCACTGCTTCCCCAAACACTTCCAGGCTCTGTCCCACGCCAGCCTCGTGCCATGGAGGAATTCTCCAAGGAATAACTGCAAAAGCAGCAGCTGCAAGCAGAACCCCCTGCCTGCCCCCAGGAATAAACAGCTCAAGGTCCCTTGGGGGCTCCAATGGACTCAGGACTCGTTGCCAGAGCACCACCTTTGGCCACTGTGCACAAAGGCTGCTCTGGACAGAAAATCCCTTTGAACAACCAAGTGTAGGTTCCCTGCTGGCAAAACCAAGCCTGGGAATATTCTGGATGGGAGCAGGAGCAGTGAAAAAAGGCCAGGTTTATCTGCGGTGTGGAATTGGCAGATCCACCTCTGTACAAAATCCCAGGCTCTCTTCCCCCAGACTTAGCACATTTCCCGTGCCAAGGGGCAGCTTTCCAGCAGGAATTCCAGCAATGAGGAATTCCAGCAATGCCCTGCAGGCCTCACCTGCTCTGCTTGTCCCTGGCGTTGACATCGGCCCCCCTGTCGATGAGCAGCTGGCAGACCGCGGGGCGACACATCTGGGTGGCCAGCACCAGCGGTGTCCTCCCGTCCTGGGGGACAAAGGGGACAGGGGGACGGGGTGAGGGCAGGGGAGGGGGCAGAGGAGCCCAGCAGGTCTGTGCAGAGGAAGGGGAAGGCTCCTTACCCCGTCCTTGGAGTTGACGGCGGCGCCGTGGTCGCAGAGCAGCTGGATGCTGGCGGAGCAGTCGGACATGGCTGGGGACAGAGCAGGGAGGGGGGACACAGGGCAGGGAGGGGAGGTCAAGCTGTGAGAGCAGCCCAGGGAGGCTCCAGGCACATCCCTGGGTGTATCTGCTTCACCAAAATCCCCAGAGCCGAGTAAAAGCCCGGCAAGGCTGCAGGGCTCAGCTCTCACACCACCCAAAGCACCCGAAAGAAATCAAACACCCCTGTGAGATCAAACACCCCCGTGAGATCAAACACCCCTGTGAGATCAAACACCCCAGTGCCACATGCTCTGCAGCAGCAGGAGGATGCAGAAAACCCAGAGAAAAGGGTCCTAACCCACTCCCAGCACTGCCCTAAAACTCTGCTTGTGGTACTTGAAGATTTTACTCAATTTCATCTCAAACCTCCAAGCTCCGTAAGACTGTCACGTTCATTATAGGACAAGTGGCATGACAATATAAAACACTCTCTCCTCCTACAGTCACCAAAATGAAAAGAGAAGAATCCAGCCCATCTGGAAGTAAATCCATCAACTAAATCTTCATTTCCATACAGTTACCAGCAAAGCAAAGCCCTTCACCTGCATCATGAAGAGCAGTTCTTCCCTGGAGATCCACGTTCTCTGTTGGACAATTGTACTGTTAAAATAAATAACCCCAGTTATCAGTCAGAATCCAGACTGCATTTACAACATCAGCTGCTTTGAGGTGCAAATTAAAGCAATAAAACATTATTTCAGTAAAAAATAAGCAAGTTTGGAGCTACAAATACAGTGACAGACATGAAAGGAAGAGCTCTGGGTCTGTGCACTTTAGGGCTCTAAACATACACAGTGTAAAACAAATTTAAGGCTGTGCACAGGAATTGCACAATTCATTAGATTTTTCAGATTATGAGCCTTTAGCCCTGCATGGAGACATGCAACAAATAAAAGTTTAAAAGGACCCATTAAAAATAACAACAACAAAAAAATAAAAATCAAATGAGCATGCACTGAGCAGGAATAAATGAAGAAAAAATAAACATCACACAAACATAAGACAACCCCCCAACATTGTTTCATTAGTGACAGTTTGTGGCTATAAACACCCAGCTTTTGAAGCAAACACTGCTCTGGAGCAGCCAGTGTTACTGTTTGTAAACTGCATTCAGACAGGGAACTTTACAAGACACTCAGCCCCATTTTCTTCAACAACCACAAACTACAATTTGATTTGATGGTCTATGAAAAGATTTAAAAAAAAAAAAAAGTTTATTTTCTTTATTTTAGCCCTCTTTCAGTCCCAACTTGGTATTTAACATAAGAAGGGCTTTTCCCCATGAATCTTTTTTTTTAAATAAGAGTCTGATTGGTTAAGAAAGGAATCACACATCCCAATTTTGAATCAGTGTATTTAAAGCCACCCTTTCCCCCTCAATTCAAGAGCTGTAAGAGACAAGCTGTATTTTCAGTACCTGCAAGAGCTTCTGCAGGCACAAAGCGTGGCCATACTTCGCAGCCAAATGCAGGGCGTTTCTGCCTAAAAACACAACAGCAGCTCAGGGTTAGGGATGAATATTCCTGATGAATATTCCCAGAATTTGAGATACAACAGTTCCTGTGTGCTCTGACATCTCCTGTCCACACCTCACTCTGCTACAGCCCTTTCCTGGTCCAGTGAATCTCCAGTCAGGGATCAGAGCTCTTCTGGGAAATCCATCTCAAGATGCTGCATCTGACTCCACACAAGGATTTAATAAATCAACTCTTCCCATAAGAGGAAGAGGCCAAGTTATCTCTGGGAACTTTCTTGTTTTCAGCCTCATGTTAAACCTATTAAATTCTGGTCATTTCAGGTAAGAAGCTGGAAATTAGCACCTGTTTTTAGCTGTCTCACAAGCTCTACTATCACACAAGGAAATGTGGAAGGTACAGATGAACTGTGAGGCTCAGCTGGGCACACAAACACCTCCCACAACATTCCACTGGAATCCTCACCTCGACTTCATTTAAAACTGTTCTTATCCTGCTGTTCTCACCCAGAAATGCTGATCCCACCAGTGAGTCTGGAGCATGTTATAAACACAATTATAGCACCACAAGCCCACGCTCCTCAAGTTGTGCTGCATTCATGAATTCCCTGACAGGACACAGCCAGTTTCCTCAAGACCAGCCAAAAGTTACACAAATAATTAATTTTTGCCAGCTACAGAAAGAAGGAAGAGCTGTCCTGTGGTTCAGCTTAACTTCAGTGCAGAATGAAACCCAGCTGAGAGCGTTTTCGGGTTCCCCTGGTGAGGAAACCCACCTGCAGCATCCGTGGCTGTGATATCAACTCCGTGCACCAGGATGGTGTTCAGGCAATCCAGGTTTCCCTTTGATGCTACAACATGGAACCTACAACAGAAAAGGGGAAGACCTTGCTTGGGCACAGCTGGCTTGTACACAGAAATGGCAATATTGGCCAGGAAAGCCAGCAGATGTGTAAGGGAAGCGTTATTGGGGCCAGCTCTGGACAGCATCCAAACTTCAGGGTTCTGCAAATATTACTTCAAGGAACAAAGCAAATTTCTTGAGAAACAACCATTATTTACCTGGATCAGTGAACCAGGTGAAATACCAGTGTGCTTTCAGTTTCTCTTTAATATCCAAACCTGGCAAGAGCAAGTCTTTAAACACTCATCTTCACTTGCAAGTGAAGATTGATTGAGACTTTCCTGTTCCAGCCAGCTGGATTCCAGCTCAGTGAAGCTAGATTTAGATGAGATTTGTGTACTCAGAAATGCTTCTAGAGCAGCAGAAAGACAATTTTCAGCAGCTTCCCACCACCATTCCCGGAGCTCTGGACGTCACTTACGCAGATCTCCCTTCCACATCCAGCTTGGTGGGACTGACCCCTTTCTTGGCCAGGATGGATGAAACCTTCTCCACATCGCCCCTCTCAGCTGCCTTCATTAACCTGTCATCATACTTGTTCCAGTCGGGGTTCAGCTGTGAGACACAATCACAAAGTGAGCTCAAGCTGAGCCACGGGGACAGCACAAACCCCACCTTGGTTTCCAAAGCGCTGTACCCAGCAGGGTGTTTGGAGTTACCTGTGCTACATCCCCAGGACACTGCTCTGCTCTGCAATCTGCAGAGCTCTGGGACAGCCTGCTTAAGCCACTTTGGTTCTAAAGGAGATTTTTAGGGTCAAACTTAGTGTTTTCGTGTTCCCACAATAAATGGATGCACTAAAAATACGCTGCAGGACGTGGCTTTTCCTGGCTGTGCCAGACTGTTCAGTGGGTCATAAATTAGCCAAGGGTGATATTCAAGGGAAGAACATCTACTGAGTGCAGAGGAAAGAAACTCCAAGCTGATAGTTTTGAATTGCCTGCAATTCCCAAAGCACTGTGGAGGGCAGAGAAAGCCCCAGGCAGTTATAAACAGCCCAGCAGCCATTCAGCCCCAGACAGTCCTCACCCCCCAGCCCTCTCCTGTTTAATTCAAACTTTGAATTTCAGGCCCCAGGCCAAGCCTCCCACCCCAAATGCAGAGTTTGTTCTCTTCCCTGCCAAACCATCCCTTGAATGGCTCAGGGCTTTTCAGGAGACTGGTGTGTGACAGAAACCTCACATCCAAGCTGGACACTGATGACCTGATATTCATCAAGGCTTCCAAAGCAATATTATACTGAAAACAGGAGGACAGCATTCAAATCTAACTCTGCACAGCAAGAGAATTTGCTGTGGGACACAGGCAACCTGAGGGTGCATGAAGTTACTTTCCACTGTGGGTCAGAAACTCCTCAGAACAAAGAACATTAAAGCAAGTAACCCCAACCCAGGGTTTGTTTAAGTAAAAGAGGGTACACACAAAGAACAACCCCAAAAATCCACTGCCACCACCTGCATCTGCAGTGGTTTGTAAAAGGGAGCTGCACTCATGGTCAGAGGAACCAGAGGGGCTCCCATCAATCCATGCAAACATCTCCAAGGGGTGTCAGAGGATGACTCCACACTGTTCAGTGGTACCTGGGACAAGAAGCAATGGCCAGAAACTAAAATACAAGAATTTCCACCTCAATGTGAGGAAGAACTTCTTTCCACAGGGTGGGCAGAGCCCTGAGCAGCTGCCCAGGGAGGGCTGGAGTCTCCATCTCTGGAGACATCCCAAGCCCACCTGGCCACGTTCCTGTGTCACCTGCTCCAGGTGACCCTGGCCTGGAGGATCTCCAGAGGGCCCTTCCAGCCCTAACAACTCCAGGTGATTATCTTTACTCTGCTTTCCCACAATAAACAAGATTACAGTAATCATGAAGGCTTAGCAGCAGCTAACCCAGCCCAACCCTGCTAGAAGTGACAGGAGTATTAAAAATAGAGCACTAATGACATTAGCACCAGTGCTGCCCCGCTGAGGTGCAGCACTGACTCATCAATCAATTAACACATCCATTAGCCTGAGAGCCAAGGCAGCCTGGCCTGAGAGGTCACTGCACTGGTGACATGGCCTGGGCCATGTCCCTCCCCAGCTTGGACTGCCCTGCAAAGCCACCTCCTCCTGCAAGGCTCAGCTTCCCATGTAAATACCCGAGAGACTGCACCTACACCAAGCTCTGCGCTCCCTAAATTCTCCTGGCACCTTCCCATCCCTGCAGGACAGGGATCTCACCTTGGGTGATCACACTGGGCTGGGATTGCTGGGATGTACCTCTGCAGCCCATACCTGCCAGCACAGAACTCACCCCAAATGTACAGAACTCACCCCAAATGTGCAGAACTCACCCCAAATGTACAGAACTCACCCCAAATGTACAGAACTCACCCCAAATGTACAGAACTCACCCCAAATGTACAGAACTCACCCCAATGCACAAAACTCACCCCAATGCACAAAACTCACCCCAAATGTACAGAACTCACCCCAATGTACAGAACTCACCCCAA
>NC_031779.1:19445501-19454006 GCF_001522545.3 Parus major
AATGTACAGAACTCACCCCAATGTACAGAAAATCCTCCCAGTCCCCCCCAGCCAGTCCTCACCCCCACTTCATAAGAGTTCTGATCAACAGAAGCATTACTTTCAAAAAACAATCAACCAAACCCAAACAAATCCATCACCTTCATATTTTTTCCCTTTGGTTATGACACTTCAGTAACTTGTATCCACGGCCCATGGTGGGCTAAGTTTAAAAGGGGATGGAGGGACAGGACACAGGGAATGGTTTCCCACTGCCAGAGGTTGGATGGGGTATGGGGAAGGAATTCCTCCCTGGCAGGGTGGGCAGCCCTGGCACAGTGCCCAGAGCAGCTGGGGCTGCCCCTGGATCCCTGGAATGTCCCAGGCCAGGCTGGACATTGGGATTTGGACACCCTGGGACAGTGGGAGGTATCCCTGCCATGACACTGGGTGGGCTTTAAATCCCTTCCAACCCAAACCATTCCACGATTAAATAATTCTACACTTAACAAATGCATTTCACACTTGAGGAAAACCCCTCGCAGGAGGAGCTGCTAAGGAGATACAACACTCATTAATTAAACAGAAGCACTACACCACATTTGCACAAGCCAAGCATTTGCATTTTGCAGCTGTAAATTACTGCCAGGACACGAAAGCTCAGCCAGACCTGCGGTACCTACGGCGTTTTTGGCTGCACAAGAGAACCAGCAAATCATGCTGAACTCGGGCTGCCAGGAGCCCCCAGCACATCAGCTCACAGCGAGGAACGGCTGCTCAGCTCCTCCTGCTCCATCCTTCACTTAGCTGGGCTCCCCGAGGGTCATTTCCCCATCCTCAGCATCATCTTCAGCCTTCATAACTCCGGGAGGCGTCGCTGGCCAGAGGAGCGGCGAGCGCGGCCGCGCTGCCCGCAGCCAGAGCGGTAATTCAGGAAACAGCCAAAGGCAGCCCAGCATCTTGTAAACAATCCATAACCAGTGGCATCAGCCCCAGCTATTTTCTGATAAGGCACTACTGGCCAGGCAGGATAGAAAGCCATAGCTATTAATACATTCCCGTGCCCTGAGTCAGGCTGGCGGTGTGTGAACTCAGGGGACAGGCACGCTCCGCAGACACCAAACCCTCCTTCAAAATAACCAACACGCTGCTCACATCCACGGGGCACCCACAGCGAGCAGGGTCACACTCAGCACTAATAAATAACACACCAGGACTGAAATACTCCCGGCAGGAATTTTTTCCCCGTTCCACCGCGCCACGGAGCCGTAACCAGGCTCGGGCTCAGACGGTTACGACTGCGGAGCAGATGGAATGCGTGATCCTATTTTGACAGAAATGTAACCCATTTTAAATTAGAAAACACACATGCCTCTGCTTTAAAAAAATTCTCCTTTTACAGCGCTGAAACCCTTTCTGAATAAAACCTGGTTTCAGCTTACTGCTGCTGCCAGTCTGTCTCCCAACATGTGAAACGAGAGGAGTCACAGAGGCTGTGAAAACATTAAATAGACAGCACAATGATTAACAGGAGGGAGATGGAGAATCCCCTTTCACAAGTTTTCAATTTAAATGGAGATCTCCCAAGTGCCGTATTTAGAGGAGTAGGTCAACAAGACAAGCAATGCACTGTTTTGTCTGCAGGAGAGAAACCTGGTCCGGGGCCAGGAAAAGCACTTACACACACCCTGGAGGACACACACAGCAGAGGCTGTGAATAACCATTTATTAATGGATCTTCTCAGCAGAGAACTTTCAAATCAATCACTGAGATTTGGGCAGATTCTCTCTTTCCCAGTAAGTTCTGAACTATCCCCCATCCCCTGTGAGAGCACCAGCCTTTGCCCCACAGCACAAACATTGCCCAAGGAATGTTCCAAGACCTCTCTGCAATTGGCATCCATGTGACAAAGCCACTCCAAAAAAGTGCAGTGACTGTGCTGTCTTCTGACCACAAGCGAGTGTGTCTCCTCAAGCTAAGAATGGCTGTTTTTGGAGGGGGTGGAACAAATACACCTCCCAAGAGGCAGCCACAGAAAAGCCCCACGTCACCAAAATCAGTTTGCTGAGAAATGCAGGTAAGGCTGCAACTCCCAGGGGTACAGTCTGCTCCAGAGTATTCATCCCAAAGGTTTTCCTTGTCTCCCCCTGCCTGCAAACATTGAGCTGTACTCATCCTGCAGCCCCTGTGTGCTGCACATCCTCCTGAGACAGCCCTGACCACAAGATTTAGGATGGCTGTACCACATTGCCCAGCCTGGCACACAGCTGATGGCTCCATCAGCACTGAGCAGCCTCAGGAAACACAGCCCAGCTACAAACCCCAGGGATTAAACCTTCTCCAAGGCAGCTGAGCCCAGAGAGCTCAAAGGCACCAGCTTAAAAATGCTCTTCAAAGTAAATGAAGTGTATAACTTAATTCAGATTTTTTTTTTCCAAAATTAAGACCAGAAACATCATCAGACCCCAGCAGCACAGATCTCTGGAGCTGCTGCATCACCCTCCACACCACAGATGCCTGCCCAGGGCTGATCTTGCCCGTTCTGTGTTAACACAGAGCACCTGTTCTCCTAAGCTCAGCCTGCCAGGAATCCTTCCATCCTGCAGCAGGATGCAGACACATTCCCAGCAGCCTGATCAGGGACACAACACAAACCCACTGTGCTGAAACTTCCTGGCTGAAAGAATTCCTTTCCTCACTTACTCAAGTCCAGATAAGCTCTGAGCATCCTCCACACCCTCTGCTGAGAAACTACAGCTTGGGAGAATGGAGTGACAGGACAAGGGGCAATGGCCTCCCACTGAAAGAAAGAAGCTTTAGGTTGGTTTGGAGGAAATTCTTCCCCCTGAGGGTGGGCAGCCCTGGCACAGTGCCCAGAGCAGCTGGGGCTGTCCCTGGATCCCTGGCACTGCCCAAGGCCAGGCTGGACAGGGCTTGGAGCAGCCTGGGACAGTGGGAGGTGTCCCTGCCATGGCAGGAGGGGGACAGGGTGAGCTCTAAGGTCACCTAACCCAGCTCAGAAATACCAGCTGTAAATCAAAGCAGCTCCTAAGGCCTTGACAGAGCACTGGGATAAAGCTGTGAAAGTGAGCCCAGCTCCTGTCACCACGAGGCCAGGCTGATCCCATCCCCAGCACAGCCCAGCGGGGACACGGCCCCTGTAATGCCATTAGCAGGTGACATAAGCACACAGGAGAGCAGAGAGCTCTGGTGACACTGCCAGCACCGACACAGCACAGCTCACACACTCCCAAGGGCCCTTCACACAGCCCCAGCAGAGGCTGGAAGGGATTTAAATCCCCCCCAGCCCCACCCCAGCCATGGCAGGGACACCTTCCCCTGTCCCAGGGTGTCCCAGCCCCAGTGTCCAGCCTGGCCTGGGACATTCCAGGGCTCCAGGGGCAGCCCCAGCTGCTCTGGGCACTGTGCCAGGGCTGCCCACCCTGCCAGGAAGGAATTTCCTCCCAACATCCCATCCCCACCACCTCTTTCAGAGCCAGGGGCAGGCTCCCACATCCACCGGGCCCCACACGTGGAGTGCCTGCTCTTTCTCCACAGGTCAGAGTACATCTGTCATCAAAACAACGTGAGGACAGACACACCTTCAATGGCACAAAGTGACAAATGCTTCTGAAGTACTTTGATTTATTTCAAAACAGCACTGACAGAAGGGAAGAGTAATCTAGATTAGAAAACTGGTTTTTAAAATGTTCCCCAAGCGCAGCTTCCCTGCAGCACAGGGGCACTTCACTAAACCCACCTCTCCTGAAGAACTTGGCTTACTTGCCCCAAAAAATACTGCACACACTGGGTTAAACCCCACTGGGGGGAGTGGAAATGGTGATTTATGTTTTACAGGCATATCTCACTTCCCAGGACACGTCTGTCTCCACGTGTAAATGCTCTGCAGTGTCAGAAGCAGCACTGAGATGTGGGGTTGAATCTGTGCAAGGGAAAAGCAGGCACAGCCTGAACACAGGGTTCCTTTTTCACCCAGCACCTTCCCACAGGCAGCACTCTGTGTTACCACCTCATTCACCAAAAATCCTGCAGAATAAAAAAGCCATTGAATGCTGCAAAGTGAGCAAGGCTTAGTCCAAACTGGGATCAAAAGCAGCATTTCCCTTAGGCCTGGTTTGGCATAGTGCTGAAAACACTCCTGTCAAAGCCTCCCCTGCACAGCTGTGCTGTGCCTGCTGTTTAAATCTAACTGCATTAACACAGGTAACACTGTCCTAACCAACAGCTTAAAGCAAGCCATCAAATCTCCTTAAACATTCCTGATTTTACCCTATTCTAAAGGCTTCTTCCTCCCAAGGCAGCACATCCCATCAAGATCAATTTATTAA
The DNA here is from genome assembly GCF_001522545.3 of Parus major. Lineage (NCBI taxonomy): Eukaryota > Metazoa > Chordata > Aves > Passeriformes > Paridae > Parus > Parus major. The sequence goes on from NC_031779.1 coordinate 19,449,831, forward strand.
GAATCAAGAAACAATTCAAATCGACTTCTGGCTCTGTTACAGGTAAAAAAAATCCTCTCAAAAATCAACAGGTCCCTCACAGCAGTGCCAGTTTCTCTCTTCCAGGCTGTGCCAGAGGAAAATCCAGCAGCACCAGCCACAAGAGCTCAGAGGTTGTACTGGAAATGCCAAAAGATTCTGCCTACAACCCCTGCAGGAGGCAAAACCTGCTCAAAGAATTACCAACAGTCCCCGTTTTGTTTTGAAACAACCTTCTCATGTCTCCTGGCCAGCAGTTTATTGACACAGCAGCCTCAGCCTGGCAGCCCTGAGGCACAGGGACACCAGTCCCAGCCATCAGAGGGGCACAAACAGCATTTCCAACCCTGCTCAGGACATTTCACAGCGGCTGGGACCAGACTGGCTCACACAGAGAACGTCACACCCCGATGAGGAACGGGAGCCCTGCGAGCCCAGCTCCTGCTGCAGCCTGCCTTCACCCCACAGCTGCCCTGCAGAGATATTTCCCCTATAAACAGGAGCAGGGTCCAGCTCCCACCTTCCCATGACTCCAGGCACAGCATTAGCTGCAATTTCTGAGCTCTCAGGCAAGGCCCCATTGATTTGTGCAGCTCCATTTATTAAAGCATCAGGAAATATCAGGGGTGATGAAAGCCGATGTGACCATTGCATCCAGCACACGGGGAAGGGAGCAACAAATCCCACCCTGGGCAGTCACCAGGGGGTGATGAAAACAGCATCAGCCTCACATGTTCAAGCATGTGCTTACTAATATTAATATTTAAATACTGACAAAGTAGTCCAGAAGTTGCTTCTACACAAAAGGTCATACGAACTCCAAACACACCGAGGTTATCAGTGTAATTATGTCTGCAAATCAGCTCAGGATACTGAACTCCCAAGCCTGTACTGGACCTCCACTCTTTTAAATATGTTTAATTGCTACATTCCCAAGTGATAAAGCATTAATACTCCTTTCTACGGAGCCTGAAAATTACAATGCACCTGTAAACAGGCTGCACCACAAATTGCCCGTTGTGTTTCTTCAGCTTCACCCCAAACATCACACAAACAAGCTCTAATTCCAGTTAACTAAATGCAAATGAATCACAAAGAGATTTTTCCAAGAACAAACACATTAGCACGAGCCTGAATAAAGCTTCCTGGAACCAAGCATGCTCCAAGGAACAACCCCAGGCAGGCCAGGAATGGCATTGGAATATTACAGTGCTGTGAGTGCCCGAGGATGCCACAGCAAAGTCACCTCAGGCTGCCCCAGGGAGGAGGGACGGGACAGAACTGCTCCAGCAGCAGCAGCAACACTGGAAAAACTCTGCTGATGGCTCAGGGCACTGGGATCAGCCTGGCTGCCAAACTGCTCCGTGTCCTTGCACAGGGCAGAGTCAGGACACGATGCCACAAAAGCCTTGCTCGTGCACAAACCCTCGTGTGCCCCCAGCAGCACCAGCTGCTTCTTCTGTAGATGACCTTGAATCTTTAAAGGGTTAAAATTAGCTTATCAAACACCTGTTTTTCACTTCACCCCTTCAGGTACTAATGCACATTTGACAGCACACTGGGGCTACAGAGCACAGGTAACATTTATTATTATTTTAACACCAACAGGAAGGCGCTGTGGATGAATTAGCAAATCCAAGCAGCACACTCCATTCCCTTAACACAGTGGGTCAGCCCAGGAGAGGAGGTGGTACCTGCTCTCTCTGCTGCTGACAGGGCAGAAGAAGATGTTTTGTGGTGAATTGTGTCACCCCACCAAGCTCCAGTCCTCTCCCAGAGGAAGACTCATCCATTTAACAGAGCTTTCCACAGGGAAAGAAGCGTTGACACAACCTTGAACAAACTCACCTGTCACTAACTCCAGAGCTTGTTCAGATATTCATTTAATAATCACAGCTCATCATACCAGGGCAAGTGCTCAGGTGTCCCTTTGTTCCTTACACAATGGTTTCTGCTAATTACACGGCAGGTTTGGTCTCTCTTAATTAAACAAAAGCCAGCACCACTTTTCCCAGAGGAGAAAGGATTGGTAGGAGTTTTCACATGGTGTTGTATTTTCCCATTCCCAGCAGTGCAGGTGAGCCCCAGGCAGTGCTGGTGGGATCCCACAGCCCGGGGTGCAGCTCCAGCTCTGCTCACAGCACCACCAGGAGTTCCACATTTCCCAGTAACTCCAGGCGCCCCTTCCCTAAATTCCAGGGCTGATCACAAGGGACAGCAAGGCTAAAACCCCACCTGAGGGGATAACACACCTGAGACTGAGCAGAGCCCCTCCCCAGCAGCTTCCCCAGAGTTTCAGCAAGAAGCAGGTGCCAGTCAGAACTCACCACTGAAAAGCCATTTGCAAAGCTCTGACCCAGAGAGAACTCTGTACAACAAACAAACCCTTCCCCAGTCGGCTTCTCAAGAGAGACCAACCAGTATCTCAGTGGTGCAGACACAATTCCGAACTCTGCTGGAAAAACACATTTCCTTATCACAACCCAGTTCCCAAACACACAGTTATCGTGTCAGGATGTATTCTGGAATCTCAGAAGCACAGCCAGTGGGAGCTGAGTGGGACTGAGTACATGAATTAAGATTTTTCTTGTAAACACTGGCAAACGAGGCACTCCTGACCTTTGTGCCCCACAGAAGCCCACATCCAGCTTTCCAGCCTGCCCTGCTGCTAGTGACAGGCGTTTGTCTCACTGTGCAGAGCAGTGAACACACTGCTCAGATGATTTTCCAAGCACCATCAGCCAGCTGGAGCTGGCAAAACCAGCTAATTCCACTTGCAGGCACAGCATTGTGGATAATGGTGGAATTGGTAATAACTAACGTGGTTTTTACTTTCTGCTGCTTCTCGTGGCTTCACTGATCAGAAATCAGTAATAAAGCTATTTATTCCCAACAGATCCCCCTCAGAAGGTATTTAACTGCTACCTTCACCTGGAGGAAAACTTCCAAAAGCAGGCTGGGTTGGGTTTCTCTCCTCCCCCCAGGAAACAGCACTGGGTGGGGAGAGGAGAGAGGGATGAAGTTTCTCAAACAGGCAATTCTTGTACACTCCTTTCAAGCAGGATCTCTGAAGCTGCCGCTGGCAGGGTTCCCACCCACTTCCCCTCCTTCCCAGCAGGAGAACAGAGACCCGGCTTCATCCCACCAGCGAACACCCACCCACGGGGATGGATCTGTCCCCCCACAGAGGAGATTAAACTATTTCTCTATTTGATGAGATGCTGGAGTGAGCACACAAGCAAACTATGTAATAAACAGGGGAAATAAGTTTACTATGGACAAAAAAATCTTGTTTTTACAGGATCTTGCTGAAAGCAATTTCCCTTCACATATTTTAGAGTAACTTCAGCTCTCAAAGGTATTAAAACTGCTCAAACCTCCTCTGAAGGGAAGGTTTATTGGAAGTGAAAAATCTCCATGTCTATTCAAAACCAGACACAGGTGCTGTCAGCCTTTGTTTGAATTTAATTATTGGGCTAATTAGAGAATAACAAACAGCTCTGAAGTCCAGGACAACTAATGAACACAGAGCAGTGCCAGCCCACAGATGACAAATGCTCATAACAGCCTCATGAATCACTGCTGCTCTCCGTGGATCCTGGGCAGGGGATGGGAGCTGTCATCCCCCAGGGAGTTCCGTGTCCACTTGGAGCAGCTCCAGCTCCTCCTCACGAGCTGTTATTGCAGCTAAGAGCCTCGGAGCCAAGGCACAGGAGGATTTCAGAGACAGGCAGTATCCCAAAGGGTAACTGATAAAAGCCAGAGTCCCACATTCACCTCCCGCTATTCCACGGAGGCAGCGGCGAGCTCGGCAGAGGAACACAGGGATACGCTCAGGATGGATTCCTGGGGAAGCATTTACTGAACAGGCACAATTCAAGATGATTTACCACGATTTCCAAACACGGCTTTCTCCAGTTACAAAAACCTCCTCCCTCAACAAAAGCCATCCGCAGGGATGAATGAAGTAAAAAATAAAATAAATAAAGACCAAGACAGCCAGTTAAAGCCAGCTACAACCAGCCTCAATTTCGGATGCCGGACAAGAAGGCACAGACAACCCCACCATCACAAAGGTGCATTTCCAGAGGCTCTGCCTCCCCCAGCTCTGCATTCCAGCCTGGATGATCAGCAATCACAGCTGCACACTCCCCAGCC
>NC_031779.1:19454251-19454628 GCF_001522545.3 Parus major
CTGAAAGCTGTCTGTCCACCAGCCTCTGAAAGCTGTCTGTCCACTCTCTACCCCAATCCTCCTTCCGTTAACTCCCCGTGCAGGTCCCGCTCCTGCCCGTGCCCTGCACACCGACTGCCGGGGACAAAAAGCGCTCATTTGTGCCAGAGCCAGGCAGCAGCAGGCAGGCACAGGTAACTCCAGTACAGGTAACTCCAGTACAGGTAACTCCAGTACAGGTAACCCCCGCACAGGTAACCCATGTACAGGTAACTCCAGTATACAGGTAACCCATGTACAGGTAACCCCTGTACAGGTAACCCCTGTACAGGTAACCCCTGTACAGGTAACTCCAGTACAGGTAACTCCAGTACAGGTAACCCGTGTACAGGTAACCC
>NC_031779.1:19454860-19455257 GCF_001522545.3 Parus major
CGCTGTGCCGGCTGCTCCGAGAGCGCCCAGGGCCCGCTCGACCCCGCTCCTCCAGCCCAGCCCCGAACACCGAACACCGCTCCCGGATCCCGGGCTCTCTCCCCCCGCCCTACCGCGGCTCCCAGCGAAGTCCCCGTTCCCCGCAGAGCCGGAATCCTCCGTGCTGTCCCTCCCGGAGCTGGGATCCCCGAACTCTGCGCCCCCAAGAGCCGCGACCCTCCGTTCTCTGCCCCTCCTGGAGCCGGGACCCCCGTGCTCCGTCCCTCCCCCCTCAGACCCCCGTACCCTGCCCCAGCCCAGGAACCCGCGGGGGTCCTGCCCCGGCACCCACCGCGCTGCCCCCGATCACCGCTTCGTGTTTTTTCAGCCGGGACTTGAGGCTCTTCATGGCGCGGCC
>NC_031779.1:19455456-19480565 GCF_001522545.3 Parus major
CCGGCAGGGGGCGCTCTGCGGGCGGGGCAGGCGCGAGGCGGGAGCGGCGGCGCTCTGGCCCGGGCCGAGCCCTCAGGGCACCACCGAGAGGGCGGGACTGCGGCTGCTGAGGCGCCGCCATAACGACCGGGGAAAGCACCGGGAAAAACACCGGGACAGGTGTACCTGGGGCCACGGAGAGCCCACCTCCGTCCCTCCAGGTACAGAGCTCCCGGGGGCTGAGAAGGAAGCTCAGAGCCCTCCCGCTCACCCTGCAGTGGGCGATACGAGCCAATGGCCGCCGTGCAAACAGTCCTGGAACAAACACATCTGTGCACAAAGGAATGAAGAGGTCACACGGCAGAGGCTCGAGCTGGCCATAGGCAGCGCTTTAAACAACACAATTAACTCCAGCCTCGGCCTGAGCATGTCCGAGTTTGAGTTCAGTTCTGCTCATCCCAAGGCTTATTTACTGTCCCCTACTCAACCCATTTTCCTCACAGCCCCGTCACACTGCACTGATGACAGAAGGTTTTAAAATTTATTTGAGATGTATTTAATTACAGCCCATGGGTTGGGTTTAAGACCCTGGTTATTAGAGCTGGAACGGGGCTGTTTGATCAATGGACCTCTAATACAAGCGAGGCTGGAGGTAAATGTCACTGCCCTTTAATCAATCTGAGCAAACGCTGTTCAAACACTTGGGTTACTCTATAGGTGGCCTGTTGAGAAGTGAAGAAAATGGTGCCATTAAATATAAACTCATTTTGTGCACAGCAGGGTGGCTGGGGAGTCCAGAGAGCGCCAAAATGGAAACCTGGGCACTGTGACCCCTCATCCAGCAGGAATTAATCCCAGATTTGGGCTCTCTGGAGACACACTGTTTATGTCCCAAACACCAATTAAAGGTTGAGGTGTTTTCTCCCTGAAGAGTCATGTTTTGGGCAGCATCTCTCCTTTCATTCCTCCATGGAATCCTCCACTCTGCCAGCACCAACAGAATTCCAGCACCTCCTGGAGCAGAAGCCACAGCTCCACACACCCCTCAGCAAATGTTTACCAAAAGTTTCAGCTTTACTTTACTTATTTACAAAATATCGTCACATTCTCAGGACCAAGCTAACACCAGTAGCTTTCCCCGTTTCCCACCAAATCTCTGCTGTCTAAAGGAAGCTCCTTCTGAGTCATTCCAGTACGAGGGAAAGCAGAATCTTAAAAATAACTCCTTGCTCTGGAGTCAGTGCCGAGAAGCTGCACGGAGCAGTTCCAAGTGCTCGGCCAATTCCAGCGCTGTCCCCTGATAATCACACACATCCAGGAGTTTGTCCCAGGCAGCTGTGCCCTGCTGAGGCAGGGCTGGATGCTGGGAGGATGGCATCCAGCCCTGCCATCCAGCTGCATTCCCGGGGGAATGGCTCTTGCTGGCCAGCTCTGTGCGGGGTAGAGCCTTCATCCAGAGCAGCTGGAGCTGCCCATTTTCCCCTGCTGTCAAAGCAGGAAGTTCCCTATCTGAACACCATCTCCCAGGCCGATGTGTCAGCACCAGAACATGATGTTTCATGTTGAATTACTGGAGCCTGACTTGTCGGTGTGAGTGGCAGCCCTGGGAGCCCAGCTAACCAACCTCGCCTCACAGTCCCCAGGCCAAGCTGGGCCGCTCCAGTGCAGTCCGGGCAGATTCCACGTCTGGTCCTTCCCTCACCACACTGCCAGGACTATTCCCTCATTCTGGACACTTCTACAGCATTTTTCTCCAGACTTCTCACTTTGCTCTTCAAATTAATTCAGGCTGCTGCTGTTAAGATTCTTGGCATGTAGTTCCCACTTCATCACCCCTCTGCATGTCCCATCCCCTCTAGACGATTAGCTAGGTGATGTATCATGGAGTCATAAAATTCTGGAATGCTCTGGGCTGGAAAGGACCTTAAAGGGCATCCGGTTCCAGCTCTTCCACACACCAGGTTGCTCCAAGCCTCATTTTTGTTTCTGGCCCCTGATTCTGTTTCACTCTTGCCATCACTCCATTCCTGGTTCTTGGCTCCTGTCCCTCATTGTCTGGCCAGACATTCTCCCAGCTCTCTTGGAAGTGAGACGAGCTGGGACAAGCCAGCCTGCTGTGGTTTGTGTTGCCGGTGCGTGGGCACCAAGAGCAGAGCACAACCCGAGGCTGGTGAGATAAGGTCACTTCATGCTTTCCAAACAGAAATCTGGAGCTCCTGCTGGAGACTTGTTCCCCGCTCTCCCCAGCCCCGTGGTTTCTCTGTCTGTGATTTTACCCCCAAAGCGCAGGTTTCCTCTGCGGTGGCTGACACTGCACATCTCTGTGCCCTGACTCAGGGGCTGGTGGATGCCGTGCCTCAGCAGTTCCGTGAGCAGGGAAGCCGTGTCCACCGGGAGCTGCCTGCGCTGACACACGCTCAGTGCCATCCCAGTGACCGGGGCTGGCGTCTGAGCTCAGCGAGCAGCTCATGCAGCTCCCAAACCACCGCCCTGTGTCTGCTCAAACGGCTCATTTTTGTGACAACCTTCGCTTACAGCAGCACAACAAAGGGGAGATTTAGCCCGACAATGTTTGCCTGATAAGTGCCGAGTTAATGGCACACGAAATGTGCTGGCTGGTCCGCTGCAGGCCTGGGATCTAATTAATCTCTGGCAAGTCCCCCTGAAATAGAAGCAGTGTTGGCCTGCACATGTAGCAGTCGAGACCAACTAATTGGAGCCAAACCGTACAGCCAGGCAGGAGGAAGGAATTGCTGCAGCACGGTGGGATTTCCAGAGTTATGGTGCCAGAGCCTGGGTTTCTGCTCCAGTGGAAGAGCATTTGTGCCATTCTCTTACCCCAGCCAGAACTCAGAGAGCTTTTGGATCAGTCACAAAAGCACAGAGCTAGGTGGTCACACACCCCACAAAATGGGGTGGTAGCGACTGTCAGAGAGGGTGAGGCCCATATCCATAGGGATGTGACTCCAGGACCTCCACCTGTGCTCAGTGACACCTTCCTGCAGCCCCACAGGAGCTGGGGAGCCCCCTCTGCACAAGCCATGGCAACATCTGTCCCCAAAAAGAGGCTCAGCAAGCTCTGGTTCTCAGCAGTTTCATACGACAGAGAAGCAGATCACTGTGAATATATTCCACTTCTCCAGGGGGTTCATTTATCAATCCATTTGTAACAGGACATAAAAATCAAACCCCAGCACGCCTGAAAGGGAAACACGCTCTTGGCTTTCTATTTCCACCTGGGTCATTAAATTACCCAGCCACCTCCTGCATCACTTGCTGCCTTAATCATCTGGATAAATTAATCCCCATGCCAGACACACATGGAGGAGGATATAATTTTATCTCCCTCTGCTCCTGAGCCCAGGAAGAGTCCCAGTCTCCAGTGCAAGGATAGAGCAGGGCCATGCTGCCAGTGTCCCCAGCAGGAGCCAGGTGTCCCAGGGTGACACCAGGAGCACACACACGGTCCCTGCCAGGCCCAGCAGCCCCCACAGCCTGGCTGACCCCCGCCTTCCCCAGGAGCTGCAGCCAGGTGTGCACAGAGCTGCACTGCTGCATGGGGAGGGGACACGGCCCCAGGGACCTACAGACAAGCAGAGGGAAGGTTTAACAATGCATAGCCAAAGCAAACCAGTGTCCAAGCTCTGGAGAATCACAGAATTATGGAATTGTTAAGGCTGGAAAAGACCTCTAAGTTCATCAAGTCCAGATGTCAATCATGCAACACCAACGTGCTCAGCACTAAACTTTGTCCTCGAATGTCATATCCATGTGGTTTTTTGAACACTTCCAGGGATGATGACTTCACCACTTCCCTGGGCAGCCTCTTCCAAAGCTTGATAACCCTTTCAGTGAAGAAATTTTTCAAAATATCCAACCTAAACCTCCACTGGCACAACCTGAGGCTGTTTGCCCTTATCCTGTGGGTTGTTCCCTGGGAGAAGAGCCCAATGCCACATCACTACGACCTCCTTTCTTCTCGCTCCTTTCACCCCCATCTCGTCCTGGGTTCCCAGAAAGGGAGGAGGAAGGGAACGTGTTTAGACGGCAACCTGCACTCGGCAGTGTTTGCACACTGAGCTCTGAGCCCGCCTGGCCCGAGGCCGAGCTCGGGAAAAACAAAGCGCGTGCCAACCTCTCGGGAGCCAAGCGCGACGAGCGCCCGGTGCCAACTTGGCTGCTCTCCCTTGCTCCTCGCGGCTACTCCAGAGCAGAGCCCGACAGGCACAGGGAACGCTCGCCCTGCGCACGGAGCCGTGCCCAGACCCAGCAGCAGCAGACCGTGCCTGGCAGGAGCTCCTGGAGAAGCGCGCTGTGCGGGCAGCGCTGGCAATGGGAACAGGTGGGAAACGGCTTCCCAAAGCTGTACGTCAGGTCACAAGTGGGTGTAGAAACCAGGGCTGCTGCCTGCTGCCGGGAGAGCCAGCAGAACAGATTGTCCTGTGGATTCATTATGGATTAAAACACATCCCAAAAGAGGAAAACGCCCCAAAGGAAGGGAATCTGTTTTGGCAGCAAAGGAGGGTAAAGTTCAGACTGTGGATGAAAACTGAAAACAGCTCCTCAGCTTTTTCCCACTCACACGTGCTTTCAGGGGAGTGGTGAATTTTAATTTTCTTGACTGCAGTAAACTCTTGTTCCAGATGCCAGGAGAAAGTTTTGGAATGTCACTGGGTAAGGTGTACAGTGAAGGCATCTTTTCTTGGAGTTCCCAGCCTTGCTGAGCACATCAGCTGCTGAGAGAAAGCAAATTCACTGGAATTGTGCTGAGGCACGGAGAGACAGCCAGCAAAGCCCTGTTCACTGTGGTCACAGTATCTGTGTGATAAATGGTGTTAATTAAGCAGCACATTCCAGCAAGTTCGAGTTCCCAAGTGAGTGAAGTTCCACACAGACTGAGCTGTGCCACATGTGCTCTGGTTGTAGAATCAGAAACAGAAGTGGATGCAAGGGACATACCAAAAACTTCTCACGTTCCCATCAGGACATCGTTGCCACAGGTTCTGGTTCCCCTCACCCCAGACAGAAGTGAGGTTTGCTTGGTTTATCAGCACGAGCAGGCAGGCTTTCAATGGGCCTGTGGAACACGGGAGCAGAGGCAAAAGGGACCTCAGAGCAGGGCTCCTGGGGCTGCACCAAGGGACAGAGCAATGAAACCCTGATCTCCCCTGGACTGGCTTGACCCCCGAGATAAAGCCTTACCCTGCGCTATGGTAAATGGGAGGACAGACAAACAGCAGGCATAAGGAGAAGTGATAAGGAGCCAAAAGAATGTAAAGATCAAAAGGAACTTAAGCAGAGCTGAATGCCTTCCTGCACAGAGCAGTCTGGCCAGGGAGTGACCACACTGCAGTTTAACTGTTTCATTTGCAACAAGAGAGAGAGAAAAATGGGACTGTGTGGCAACAGAGTGTGTGAATCCATCAGAGCACTGGCAGAGCTGCAGACAGTTCTTCAGGGAGACAATGCTCTAGCTGTGGGGAGCCAGCCCAGCTCAGGGAAAAGCATCTCAAATAGCTGCTGTCATCAGCACATCTTCCTCCATCCTCATGGATGGGCTGGCCGGCTGCACTGGAAACCAGAGCTCCCAGGCAACCACTTTCCAAAGCTTTAGAGTCAGTAGCAAAGGAAAAGCTCTTCCTAAGCTTCCTACCCTTGTGTGTGTGTGATGTCTGGGGTTGGACCATCATCAGCTCGGAGCCTTGTTTGAGCTCAAATGGATCAACAGTGAAACCGGAGCCCCGTGACCTTCAGTAGCTCCCTCACCCTCTGTCCCTTCTTGGCAACTCCTGTCAGCACCGGAGAGATCCTGGATTCATTTTTAGGGTGATGAGGAGCAAAGCAAGCAGGGTCCCAGGTTAGCAACCATCCAGGCATGCAGGATTTGCAGTGTAATAATAGCAACCCCAGCGTCTCCCACAGTAATCCCAACCAGCAGCGTCTTCTGAAGCCTCAGAAACCCCACACAGCTCCCCGAGCCTCACAAATTAGCTCCATTATCTTGGCCGTGCCTTCCCTGCTCCCCATCTGCTCTGAGCAGTGGGAAACCAGCAGGGTTTGAACTCCTGCCTGCTCACAACCTGCAGCAGCCAAACCAGCCCGGGCTCACAGAGCGGAGAGAGGCTGGGGCATGAACAGCCCCTGGCACAGCAGAACAGGGAGACCTGAGGCTGGCCCACGACTGTCACCCGCACCAGGTACTGCACCCCCGGCTTCACGGTGCTCCTGCAAAGTAAATCCCGTGGCTGCTGGGGCTGCTCTCTCTCGGATGCTGGCCGATGGCAAACGGGGGCTGAATTTCCTGTGAATGGGATTTGTTCTGGAAAGGAGCTTTGGCTCCCGCTAGGCAGCAATCTGCACACAAATCCGGGAGCTGGTCTCGCTGTGGAACACAGGCCTCGGCCCTTGGAGCAGCCCTGGGAGAAGGGGCAGGCACACTGTGTCCTGATTCCACTGGCACCCCACAGCCCGCTGGACAAAGCCTCCAGGCTGCCCGAAATACCTGCTGGATGGGTTCGGCAGCTGGGAAACCTGAGCCGGCTCCCTGCAGATCTCTGCTGCCCGAGCTATTCAAGGATGGCTTTTCTCAAAGTCCTGGCATTTCAAGAGAAGGGAAAAAATACCCGTGGGCAGAGCACCCAAACAGCCTGGGAACCTGTCTGGGAGTGCTGTGCCCTTTGTCCCGACATCAGCCCCTCCAGCACGCCGGGATGGTGTCTGCTGTGGGGCATCCCACCTGGGATCCACCTGGGAATGCTTCCCTGGCTGCACAGGCAGCTCCTGCTCCTCTCTTCAGGGCTTCTTTTAGCTGGTGAGAGTCCAGCCCTGCTAAACAGTGTCAGTGCCCATCGCCCTTGGATTCCATTGTTTGAACACTCTGCTCTGTCTCTCAAGTGCGGTGAGCAATCTGCAAACTCCATGGAGAAAATAACCACTGTCCTGCTACAGGGAAGCTTTCCCACTCAAATTCCACTTCACATCCAGCCTGGGATGTGTTCCAGAGTGGTCTCTGCCTCAAGAGCCTCTCAAACAACCTGCTGTACGCAGAGATCACAGCGTGTGTGATTGCACAGCTTCGCTCCCTCTCATCCCCTGCAGGGCCCGGCAGCCCTCCAAGAGTGTGCAAGTGGGGGAAGAGGCACAGCTAAATCCAAACCAGTTCCAGTTCTGCTGGACTGGGATGAACTCTGCCCTAGGGGTTTCCCCTGTGCCGCAGCTCCACATCCTCCTGCATTTCCAGCTCAAATGAGAACACAGGATCACAGAATCCCAGACTGGTTTGGGTTGGAAGGGATCTTAAAGCTGTGTGAAGTCATTCCCCCTTGTCCTGTACCTCCAGGACCTTGTTCCAAGTCCCTCTCCAGGGACCTTCAGAGTCCCCTCATCTGCCCAGCCTGGGTGTGTCCCCTGCAGCCCCACTGGGTCTCCGCCTGTCGTGCCCCCTGTCCCTGGCAGTGCAGTGCCAGGAGCAGCGTGGCTGGGATGTTTGTGCTCACAGTAATGAGCTGCTGCTTTGCTGTGCCCTCAGCACAGCGTTCCAGGCCGCTGCACACTCCATGTGCCGGTTCCAGCTGCTCTGCACTTGGACATTCTGGTGTTTGCAGCGAGGAGGGAAAGAAAATGGCTTGTATTTTAAATAACAGCTTAAATCCTGGAGCATGAGACCCAAACTTTGGGGAGGACAGCCTGTTGCCAAGCCACCCTAATCCCAGCCTTTTCCTTCTCTTTGTTTAGCATTCTTCTAATGGAATTTGGACTACAGCTAATGCTGATTAACATTTCCATGTTAGTTATTTCACATAATCTCTTCTCCAGCTGTGGCAGAGCCTGGAAACGCACCATTTATCCTTGTTCAGTCTTTGCTTCCCAAGCTCTTCCCAGCCAGAGCCCTGGGACTGAAAGGCTACTCTGTTCAGCTGCCTCTAACACGGATTAATTCCCAAATGCAGGAATGCCGTCCTTTCCCTCTAAACCTGCACCTGGATAACAAGATTGATCCTGAGGTGGGAACAGGGCGGCTCGGGAGGCAGCAGCACAGACACCACAGAGCCGGACAGTTCCGTGATGGAGCACTGGTAACAGCCAGCCCAGAAATAATCCAGCTAATTTTACACCTGCACTCATTCTTCTCTGCGGGGATTCAGCGCCAGAGACCAGTGCCTAAAATTAGGGCAGGTTACAGACGCGATCCTTAGCGTGTTAAAAGTAGAAACATGCCGATGGATGCTCTCATCCCACCGCCCCAGCCGCTTCCCTCTCGGGCCGGGGACAAAGCCGACACCCCTGGGGCACCTCCCGCCTGTGCCTGCGGGGCTCGGCTCGGGGCAGCCACACACACACAGGGCAGGAGGTGCCCGGGCTCTGCAGGTCACCCACCGAAACTTCAGTCACCGCTGTCACCGCTGTCCCAGCCGGCCGTGCCGAGCAGACCCACCGTGCTCCGGCTCCAGCTCCAGCTCCAGCTCCAGCTCCAGCCGGGGCCGCTCTCCTGCAGCCTCCAGAACCGCCCCGGGCTCGGGGGTGCAGGAGCTGATCATGGAACAGAGGTGACAGGGTCCCCAAACCAACCACTGACACCTCTCCTGCAGCCTCCAGCACTGCTCTGGGCTCGGGGGTGCAGGAGCTGAGCGTGGGGCAGAGGTGACAGGGTCCCCAAATCCAACCACTGACAGTTCTCCATCCTACTGCACCTTCTCCTTCCAGCACCAGCCTGCTCCACCAGCCCTCACCTCCGTCTGCCTCGGTTTCCCCTGCTCCTGGAGTACTGATCCCATCTCCTCACAGGGCTGCCTGAGGCACCAATTTGGGGTTATTCTGGCAGAACTTTGTTTTCCCCTCGTTAAAAAAAAAAAAAATAAAAACTCCCTTTTGGTGACACACCAGTTGTTAATAAAAATTAATTTTTCTCTATCATTAATTCTCCAAGGGTGAAGAAAAATATCATGGATACTGTGACAGATGTTTGCACGATATAATCGACGCCCACTGTGATGTTGACTTTATGGAGGGACCAGCGTTTTCTTTGCCCAGACCTGCGGGCAGGTGAGGCAGCAGCTGCCGCACAGGTTCAGCTGGGGCAACGACACTTGGAGCAAATCACGGGGAACAGCTTTGCTGGGAAACTCCGAGAGACAAAGGATCACGAGGAGCTCCTCCCCGGCCGCTCCCAAGCGCTAATTACTGAGCCGCTGGACCAAGAAGCACGCGAGGAAGGACAGTAATTATCCCTCCTCCTCCTCCTCCTCGGAGCATCACCTCCACCTGCGGCCGGGTTCCAGCGCAGGCTTGGGGGTGTCGGGGCCAGGGCTCCCCGCACAGGTTTGGGTGTGGTGGCGATACCTGCCCTGGGCCGGGCTGGCAGCGGCAGGAGGAGCTCGGCCAGCCCTGCATTCCTCGCTCCCAGCATCACTCAAGAGCTGAGCAACCCAGGGAGGGAACAGCGAGAATCCGTACAGCCCAGTCCCTGCCGTGCAGCTCTCCTGCTCTGCCCCGCTGTCCCTCGGATGTCAGCGGGAACTGGAGCGGCGGTGCTGGGCATCCTCTCGGTTCGGGGAGGGCACAGGGACCGGGACATCCTCTCAGTCCGGGGAGGGCACAGGGACCGGGGCATCCTCTCGGTTCGGGGAGGGCACAGGGACCGGGACATCCTCTCAATCCGGGGAGGGCACAGGGACCGGGGCATCCTCTCAATCCAGGGAGGGCACAGGGACCGGGGCATCCTCTCGGTTCGGGGAGGGCACAGGGACCGGGACATCCTCTCAATCCGGGGAGGGCACAGGGACCGGGACATTCTCTCAATGCAGAGAGGGCACAGGGACCGGGACATTCTCTCAGTCCGCGGAGGGCACAGCTGTTTCGGTGACAGCTCGGAGCCCCAGCCCTGCTAACGCCAGCGTGCCTGTGGGACTCGCGGGGATGATGCTGATCCCGTTTCCATGGAGAGCGCGATAGAGATCGGAAGAGATGGAGAGGGGTGGGATCAGTGCGATTCCGAGCACTGGGGCCCTGCATAACGAACCCCTGTTGTTTTATAGGGGAAGGGACGCGGTTTTCCACTCCGCACCCAGTTCAGAAACAAAAGCAGCGATTGTCCGGCTGAGAGCGCCTCCGCCGCTCCGCAGGGAGCGTGTCCCAGCCAGCGCACACCTCACGGCCGCTGGAAAAACACTGTCCCCGTTCCTGGGGCTGTGCCCCGGGGCTGTCGCAGGGCCGGGAGCCAGGGCAGGTGCTCGGTGTCCCGGGAAGGGCTCCCCGGTTCAGGTGTGCCCGTACCGGGGATTCGCACACAGGTTTGTATTTCCCGGCTCCATTAGCTGGCCTAACGAGGTAATGACACCCCTGTCCGGCCCTGGCCTTTCCCAGATCACCGAGCTGCTTTAAAGGCTGTTTTACAGAATAAACTAATTAACCAGCGGCGTTCACTGCTGCGTTTAACAACCCCTCAGTGCCTATTACAGGGGAGAGCAGCGGCTGAGCCACAGCTGCTCCTGCCAAGGACAGGGAGTGGATCCCATGGGACTCCCACCCTCTCACACTGCCAGTGGGTGCTGCCTGGCCAAGGCCTTCCAGACCCTCCAGCAGCTGGTGAAGCCACGGGAACACCACGGGAATGAAACCTAACGGTGGCACCCAGCAGCAGGGTCCTCAAGGGGACACACGGCTCCTGGCAGCCCCTGGCACCCCCTGCTCATGGCCCAGGGCAGCTGCAGAAAGCTGCTTTGCTCCAGGGAAGCCGATTACAGCTCCCTGACACCCGGGAGGGCCACACAGGCAGCAGAACCCACGGTGGGGCTGGAGGCTCGGGTGCCGCCTTTGCTCTGGGGGCACCAGCAGGTCCTTGGGATGAGGGGCCAGGGGATCATCAGGTAGTGCTCCCTGCATCTCTCCACCCTTCATCTCATCAATGCCAGTTAATAATTAACAGGAGAGAGCAGGGCCAGGCCTTGGCACAATGCCGCTGTGGCATTAGAGCGTGTGGAAAGCCCGGTGAGCCTGTGCCTATTGCAGGTAACAGGAGCCCCGCAGAGCCTTAATGGGCTTTGGGACCCGTTAGCTCCTTATGCCCAGCAATAAGCTCCTTATCTCTGCTCCAGAACCCCCTGCAGCTCCCACAGCCCCGGCTCCTTCCCTGGGCCGTGTCAGGGCTGAGCCCCTCACCCTGAGCCAGCCCCACGGTGCCGTGTGTGCTCGGCCAGCAGGGAGCTCCAGGCACAGCTGCCAGCACACACAACACCCCGAGGCTCACACAGGACACAGCCAGGTGAGGGGACACTCACCTGTGCGGCTGCCATGGCTGAGCTGGGGCAGCGCTCCCTGCCCCGCTCTGTCCCGCGGAGCCCCGGCACAGCCTGGAGCAGGGACCGGCCCTGGGATCGCATCTGGCATGGGCAGGCTCGAAAGGGCAGCAGGAAAACAGGGCGAGGATGGGCCCGGCCCTCGGCACAGGAAACCACCCTCACACTGGAGCAAAGGAAGGAAAAAGGCGAAGCAGAGTGTGGGGGAGGATGTACAGCTGGAACACTGGGAATGGCACAGCTGGAACACCGGGAACGGCACAGCCGGAACACCGGGAACGGCACAGCCGGAACACGGGGAATGGCACAGCCGGAACGTCGGGAACGGCACAGCCGGAACACTGGGAATGGCACAGCCGGAACACCGGGAATGGCACAGCCGGAACACCAAGAACGGCACAGCTGGAACACGGGGAATGGCACAGCCGGAACAGCGGGAATGGCACAGCCGGAACACCGGGAACGGCACAGCCGGAACACTGGGAATGGCACAGCCGGAACGTCGGGAACGGCACAGCCGGAACATCGGGAACGGCACAGCCGGAACACCGGGAATGGCACAGCCGGAACACCAAGAACGGCACAGTCTCACCCTCCCACCGAGGTCACCTCAACAGGGACAGTTCATCACTGCTCCTCACGGTGATGATTCCTCACAATCATTTGCCATGTGAAAAGCACTTTTCCAGGAGGGAGCTCGGCCAGCTGAGCTCCCCTGGGTATCACAGGGTGCTGTGCCAGGGACTCCACTTCCAAGAGCCTCCCTTCCTGGGCACGGGGCTTGGCCTCCAGCAGTCCATCCTGGCAAAGATTTCATTTCCTGCTCCACAAACCCCTCAGCTCCTCCAGGGGGTACGGCCCTGACAGAGGAACCACAACCCTGAGCACACCCAGCCTCCGTGGGGTACCAAGGAAGCCAAGGATTCCTGCCTCAGGCCAGCCTGGAAGAGCTCACCCTTTCCTGGAAGAGCTGGAAAGAGCAGAGGCTCCCAGCTCGGAGGGGCAATAAAGCACCAGGTGTCCCCTCCCAGGGAACCTTGGTTTGGCAGCAGGAGCCCAGGGACCTTCCCACATAAAACAGAATCACCAGAAGCTCCCAACAGCCTTGGTACAAACCCTGTTCTGGGAACACAAGCACTGAGTGAACACAAGGCCATTCTCACTCTTGGGGTAGTTGGCAAAGGATAAATCCATTGTTCAGACTGGAACATGATCCTGGCTCCGGGTAATGGCCAGGATAAATAATGAGAAGTGGCTAATTAACAATGCTGAGGCGAGCAGGCAGTGATTGGAACAGCACCAGGAGCCAGAGGAGCACCCACCTTCCCACACAGCTCCAGCCCAGAGCCGGGCAGGGAACCCACAGTGCCCCTTCCCTACCCCTGCCTGCCCTGGACACAATTCCGAGTGGGAACCCGCCTTGGGAGTGCCACAGCTGCTCCCAGCCGTGCCTCAGTTTCCATGGCAACTTCCCCTCAGCCCATTGCTCAATGTTGTTCTTTTTCCATGTAACAGCACATCCTGCTGCTTTTTCAAACAGCTCCTTATCCAACCGGCCCATCCCAGCCCCAGCAGCTCTGCAGGCTGTGCTCAGCCCAGGAGGGCACAGGGCAGGGTGGATTCCTGGCCAGGGAATGTGCAGCCCAGCCCGTGCTGGGGACAGCGTGGGACCCTCCTGCCCCTCAGCCCCCGCAGGAAAGGCTCAGTCCCACCCCAGCTGCACCTGGGCCAGGATGGCTCCCAGCTCCCTGGCCACTGGGGCTTCCTGCAGCGACATCTGTGATTAAAACCTGCTATTTTGCCTGCAAACAGCAGCTACTCAGAGCCAAGTCACACAAATGCCTTTGAGAGATCCAAACCCCTCATTGCCTTGATCAGCCAGGCCAGGACACTCACACAGCAGAGCCTGATGCAAACACAAACATCAGAAACCACATCTGAAATTAAAAAAAGTTTATTTGCAGATCTGTAAAACAGCCCTGCGAAAGACCAACATTTCCAAACACTACGAGATGAGAATGCATTTTCCTATCATTAGAATATAAAAAAACAGTCACAGTCCTTCAACTACCCCATGAAAAGCAGACATTTATGAACCAAACATTGAACTTCCAACATCAAAAAGTCACTGGGGTGAGTGAGACAGTCAATAGCACCAGCACAGGTGACACAGGCCTCGTGGCTCTGTCATTACTATGGAATAAAGCAGGTTAGCGAGGCCAAGCCTCTGGGGAGAGCAGCCCTACGAGCACTGAGTTCAGACAATGACACACCAGAACACATTCCTTTACATCCCAGCGATGCAAACACCAAGCCAGAAACACCACACAGCTCCGGGGAGCTCCGAGCTTCCACTTCAGGACAAGGAATTCCACAGGAGAAATCTTCTGGACTTATGTGGCAGTTCCATTTCACACACACAACTTTATTCACCTCATGTTTGCAGGAGCTGTGTGGGGAGGCGGAGGACAGGGTGCAGAAGTGGACAGTGGTGCAGGATCCAAGCCTGGCTCCATGGAAAAGCGAGATTACACCGCTTTCCTGTGGTACTCCGGAGGGGCCACCTCATAGTCACTGGCACTGAACAGCGCAGAGGAATTCTTTGCTAAATATCTACAAAAACATAAAAACGTTACATGGCCTCCTGCCCAAAGCCTCTGCTGCTCAGTGAGGGTGGATCAGGGGGTGTTTGCCCAGACACACCGCAGGCTTTGAGAAGCACCGGCCCCACACACAGCTGCTCACCTCAGCTCTGCCAAGCACTCCAGCCAAAAAATCCCTTCCCAATGAGCTGCCAGGCACCTCTGGCTGCAGGTGAGCTCTGGCAGCTCAGGACGAACAGGGGGAAGCCCTTGGTGCCTGAGATCTTGTACCAGGAAGCTCTGCACAAACAGGGACCCTCAAGGGTGGCAAAACAAGGAATGGCCAGAGGTAAGGGTTGTGTGCCATTAATTCTCATGGAATGGGTTCAGGATTTCTGGTCACTGGGCTCACATTTCTGCCTCACAGCCAGAGCTCTTCAGCACCTGCAGCGACCTCAGCCTGCCCCAAAAGAGCAGGGCTATCCCAGGGCAGGATTTCCCCAGCTCCCAGGCTGATTCCTGTCAAGCCTTGCTGCAGAGCCGTCCTGGATTTACTGAGGGTTTGCTTTCATCTCCCAATAGCTCCTAATCATGGAATGATTTGGCTTGGAAGGGACCTTAAAGCTCACCTCATTTCACATTGAAGTGTTTTATTATTATCAGGATGTTTTCCTCCTAACCATCCCACGGCTACAGGGCACACTAAAGCCCCAGTGACAAAGTCTGTCCCAGAAATAACATTCCTAAAGTTCACCAGTTTTTAAACATTTGCTCAGTTGTTGTTGACTAACTGTTGTGTAATTTAATAGCTTGCTGGAATTATCATCTGCTTTTTTTAGCAGCTATAAATAAAAGTTGAAGCACTTCTTTTGCAAGGAGGAGCAGATGGGACAGGGTAGGAGTGCAGATTAACGCAGCCAGGGAAGTGGAGTCTGAGAGGCTCCAGTGCAGCCGTGGGCAGGATTCCACACACAGGCCCCAGTGAGACAACAATTCACTGAAAGGGACAGCCTGAGCTCCCTGACCTTCCTCTTTCTTGCTGGAAGACCTCACAAGTACTCACTTCAAGAAGTCATGCAAGTAGTTCAAGAGCAAAGCCAGGCTCTTCTCATCCAGGGGCGTGTAGGCCAGCATGGCCCCGATCCGCACTGCTCGAGGGAAGGACACTTGTCACAAGCACTGCTTCAAGCCCTTGTGTGAGTCCACTTCACACAGAAAAGCAGCCCAGGAATCTATTCCAATTATCTACAATTTCACCCAAACCAACCAGAAGTGAAATATTCCTTTCCAGCCCAAACCCCGCAACGGCTCTGAGCCTTTTGGATACACGGAGAGGGAAGGGACCCACACTTTAGAGCTGCCTGTCACAGGCAGAGAGAGGGAAATAAGCACTTGAACCCTTCCCAGAGCTGTTGTCCCCCAGCTGGCACTCACCAAAGAGCCTCAGGAGGTGTGGGGCCCCGTAGACCTGGGACATGGGAGCATCGGGGTGATCCGCCAGGATCTCGGCGTACTGGGGCCTCTCGAACTTGTACAGCAGCTGAGTGCCCAGCATGACATTGAAATACTCCTTGATCCCAGCCACCACCTCGTTGACAGCGTATTCCCTGGGGACACAGAGCTCTGCAAGGCCTGCTCCAGGGCCAGGCTGGCCTTGGGGACACCACCAAAATCGGGAGGGCCTTTCACAGGCATTCACATCTCACATGGAAATGAGACCTTAAACTCCACAGCCCAGGGAGGGATGCAATTCCAGACCTCCCTGTTCTGAAGTGAGCCAGGATTTAGGCAAACCAAGTTCTCAGTCATGCTCTCCAAGAGACGGACCTGGAGCAGCCCATCTGAAGGCACAGGCAGCCCTGGGGACATCCAGAGCTTCCTGCTGTCACCCAGAGCTCACCCCAGCTTCCAAGGACAGCTCTGGGTTAACTGCACCCAACGGGGGGACAGCCCCTCGTATTCCAGGCACCTGCTCCCTTCCTCCCAGGCCTCTCCTGCCAGGTTCCTGCAGCCCTCCAACCTCACCCAGCCTGGTCAGGAGCTGGCAGTGACAGGAGCACAACCCTCACCACACCCTGCCAACAAATTTACAACAGGCATCAGGACAATTACATCAGAGGAGGTTAAAACACCCTGACAAGTCAATAATCTGCTTCCTCCTGAATGGATGAAAATTACTTCCCCTTTCTGTTCTCCCTTTCAAACAGGAAAGTTCCCTGCAGAGTAAACACACCTTGTTTTGCTCAGGGCTGATTGCTGGGGTAATTACAAACAATAATTAGCTTTGCTCATCTGAGTATTTACAAGTCCTCTGCACCTCCCTGGCCCCCGGCCCTGTGAGGGAGCCCAGGGGCACTGAGCACACCCCACACAGCTTTTCTGGGAAGTTTCTACCAGCTTCCTTCAGGAAAAGCCTTGGGGCAAGTGGGGAAGCAGAAATCCTATCCGGAATGCAGAAATGCAGTTTGGAATTGCTCCCTCAGGATTTCTCAACACCTCCATCACCTTGGGCTTGGACCATGGCACTGGACACGGGGCTGGGTCAGTTTTCACACCCTTATTCCATTTTCCATGGAATCCCAGCCCAACAACAGCAGCCAAGGAGGGGTTTGAGGCTGGCAGTGAACACTACTCACTTGTTATCAGTATTTCCTCGGGATTTTTTGTAGTTTGCATAATCCTCTAAAATGGAGTCCACATTCTTCTTGGCAGGGAGGTAGAAGAGCTACAAATGCAAAACGAAACAAATACAAGTTTGTCTCTTTGCAGCAGATATTTACACCTGGGAGCTGAACCTTTCTCACCAGGACATTTCTAGGATGAAATCAGCAGGATAAGGTGGTACAGGTTGGGAAAGAAACCCCTGCAGGAGTTTACCTGGGCATTAAAAACCCAGCCATGCTGGACAAGCTGGGGCAGTGGCAGGTGTCCCCAGAGCTGGGCAGGATTTCACAGGTACCTGTTTCTGCCTGGTGATCAAATCCCAGTCATCCACCAGCCATGGCTTCAGCTCCTCGGGGATCTTCACCTTCACTTCAACTCTGTTCATAAACGTCTCCTCCTGAGAAAAGCCAGGCCAGGCTAATTACTCACAGGTACTAATTGGGAGCACAGCACTCTGTTTTCCACCCCAAAATCCCTGGGAGGGAGTGGAAAATACTCACACTTTCAACTGTTGGATCCACCCGAGCCCTCTTCTTCCTGGGAGGCTGGGGAGTCTCGCTGGTGCTGCTGCCCTCCCCAATGCCTGGAGCTGTGCACAGCACACACAGCAGCAGGGAGAAACAGCAGGCAAGATTTAGGAGGAGGATTGCAAAGTAAGGCTCAGATTTTTCTCAGGTCACCTTTGCACCTGTTGGGGGTTTTTTTTTTTGTTTTTTTGTTTTTTGTTCTAAATATTACTTGTGTTCTGGGAGTCCCCTGTTTGTGCCAGTGGGAACTGCTGCACTGGCACTCATCTGAGGGAGGTTTCTGCACTAGCACCACACCAGTCTGGCACATTTTTGGGGAGGATTTTTGGGACCCAGCAGCTCAGTTCTGCAGCTGTGTCACATCTCCATCTCAGGAACAAAACCTAAGTTTGACTTTGGAAATTATATCAGCAGATCAGCTTTGCTTTCCAAATGCAAGAGCTCAAAATCCTGACAGACTAAAACAAGTAGATTTTGTACCAACCAGGAAAGTGTGAACCTTCCTGAGCAGGGAGAGCCCCAGCAGGGACAGCACAAGCTGCCAGTGAATCACTGGGGCAGGCTGAAGGTTTTATTTCAGCTACAAATCCCTCACTAGAGAGACCCACTCAGATGCAAAATAAAACACACTTACTTTTCTGCTTGTTCTTTTTTGTTTTCCTGCAAGAAGAACACAAATTATTGCACATGTCAAGAGAGTGGTACTTAAGGAAGCCACAGCAGAAAGCCAGAAAATGTTTCAAGCCTTCAGGGAGCAGATCCTCAGGGCCTGGGCAGTGTTTGGCTGAGGACACAGAGGAAACACAAGCTGTAACTTGGCTCCAGAGCTATGGTACCACGAGATTCCTCATGGAATAAGAATGGTTACAATTCACCATTTTTGGCAAGTTTTGTCCTTCCCAAGTGCTCTTGGAGAGCTCCATGAGGTTTGCAGCTGTTTTATTTCAGGCAGCATGTGGCACAAGGAAAAAGAAGTGCTGGGAATTCCCAGAAAAACCTCACTCATCTGGATTAACTTCCAGTAAAAGACTGGAAATGAACCTCCAGCTTTAGCACTGCAGCAGCAGCGGGAAGATTCAGGAGAACTTTACCGAGTACCATTTTCAGGACAGCCAAGGGCTCCCAGGGAGCAGGGCAGGGAGCAGGGGACAGGGAGGACCCAGGGGAGGGGACACAGGGAGGACTCAGGGGAGGGGACACAGGGAGGACCCAGGGGATGGGGGACACAGGGAGGTCCCAGGGGAGGAGGGGACACAGGGAGGTCCCAGGGGAGGAGGGGACACAGGGAAGGACCCAGGGGAGGGGGGACAGGGAGGTTCCAGAGGAGGAGGGGACACAGGGAGGTCCCAGGGGAGGAGGGGGACAGGGAGGTTCCAGGGGAGGAGGGGACACAGGGAGGTCCCAGGGGAGCAGGGGACACAGGGAGGACCCAGGGGTCAGTCTGCGTGCCAGCCCTCACTCACCGTGTGGAGATGGCCGGGGTCTCCAGGCAGCAAACGGTGTGGGCTCCATCCCGCCGGAAAAACCTGTGGACAGGGCACACACAGGCTCAGGGCAGCCCTCCCACAGCCCCAGAGCTGCTCTCCTGGCAGCTGAGCACTCCTGGGGGACAAGCCATGCTTGCATCAGTGTCACTCCTGCTTGGCCATCTAAGGAATAAACTGTGGAGTGTAATTTACCTCTCCCTCAGAGCCTGCAGGAGCGCTCAGAAGGTAAGCTGAGGCACACAGAGCCAGTGTTACCCTTTTGGAACAGCTGTGTGAACAGCTCCTCCTCACCAGCAGTGCTTTCTGTACCTGCAGTGAGCTCACACACACAAGGGCACGATCCAGGGGCTCTGTTTTGGAAGTGTATTTTGGGAAGCATCATTCTGTATGCAAACAACAAACTCAGCCACAGCCAGCTCCCTCCCACCTGACTCGGGGGACACTCAGCTCAAACAGCCCCTTAAGCAGCCAAATTAGTGCTGGTCAGCATTTAGACCTGTTTTAATTAAGTTTTAACGACTCGTTATCAGCTGCCCACGCAGGGCTGGGCTTGGTGTGACCTGCAGGAGGACAGGCAGTGCCAGCTCCTGGGGAGCTCAGTCCTGAGCTGGCACAGCTCACCTGGAGCTCCTGAGCAGGGGATCCAGCACAGCCAGGGGGACCCAGAACATTCCAGAACATTCCTTTCCCCAGCCCAGGAGCCAGCTCCAGCCCTGGCCAATCCCAAAGTGAAGCTCTCCAGGACCCAGAGCCCAGCTCCCTGTCCCCAGCACCTCAAAGCCATGGCTCACCTTTCACACCAAACCTGCCCTGCGTGAGACACAGCCTGAGGCTGCTGCCAAACCCACCTCCGAGGGCTGCTGGCACTTCAGCAGCTCCCTCAGGGAGGCCAGAATCACAAATGAAGGCAGGGATTCAAAACATGCCATTAGTTAAGGGCCACAAGTGAAACCCTGCCCCAAACCAGCAGATGACAAATGAGCAGAGCTGGACTGATTGTCTGAAAATCCACCATCAAGTGTGCCCTGAAACACCTGAAGGATGGAGTGAAGGAAATCTGACAGTCACAGCTCAAATTAAGGTTTCCTGGTAGATGCCTGAGCTTGCTTCTGGTCTCTCAGGATGCAAACCCACTTTTAATTGTGTATTTATTGCTTTAGTTTTGTCAAAACCAGCCAAAGAAAGGCTCCTTTGACAACTGCACCATGGCAGAAGGTGAGACATTGTAAAGATTTTATTCCAAAGCACTTGGAAGAGCTGGGGAATTCTTTAGAGAAACAGATTTTACTCAGCTGTACGAGACTTAGGAGGAATCACCACTTTTTGAGTGTCAGGTCACCAACAACAGAGTGCAAAAAGTGCAGAATGTGTCTACTCAGCACCTCAGCTCAACACTAACTCTGCATCACCTGAAAGGCATTTTTAATGGAATACTTTAACAAAGACCTTTTTGGAACCATTAAGCTGCTTTTGCCCAGGCTGTGCCACAAGAAATGGAGCAGAGCCATTAAAAACAAAACTGAGGAGCCAAAAGCTGGGGGGTGTTTTGGGCAGGGTTTGGGGGTGGGCTGTCTTCCTTGGGTTTTTTATTTTTAAATAAAAAGAATCTTACACTTCAACGTTCTTCTGCTGCAGACCAGAAGTCTTCTTGCCTGGAGCAGCTCCTCTCATCTTCCCCTCTGCATATTGCTCCCTTTAAACAGAGCAGGTGCAGAAATAAGGTTTTGGTGGGGGAAAAAAGCTTCTTTGGTTTAGGTTTGAAACTCAGTAACTTCCCCTGGTAACTCTGGATTGGAGCTCTGTTAATATTATTAATACATTATTATTATTATTAATAATAATTACATTAATTATTAATAATATGTTAAATATTCCCTGACAAGCTCTTCTCCCCCACTACTCACTGGTTGGCCTTCTGGAGTTCTTTTTGTTTCTGCAGGTTGGTATCCACGTATTTGAGCACTCTGCTTTCTGGAACCCATTCATCCCAGCTGGAAAAAACCAGAGATAAAGAAATCATCACTCCAAACCATCCCCTGACTGCCTTCTACCCACAACAGTTCATTAAAAGCTTGACAGAATTTGGGACTAAACCCTGCTCTGTGTCAGTCTGGCACAACTCAGAGGTGCCAAGCCTTCCCCACTGACTGCAGCTGGGATGATTTCTCTAGGGAAGTGTAACCCTCTGTCATTTCCAGCTTCCAAAACTTGAAGGATTGACAATTTTATGAGAGAATTAAATTAAAAACTTCAAAATTCAAAAGAAGAATCACAGGAAAAAAAAAAAGCTTACAAAATTATGGGATATCTGTAGCCATATATATTACTGAGAGAGTTTCCTTTATCTATTCCAACATTCTATAGGTTAACAAATTCAGCAATAGGATCTTACTGTAAGGAGCTGAGCTCTGATTTCTGTCTGGAGGAAACCAAGATGGCATGAATATTTGCAGAATGTGAAGGATTTAAGAGAACAGGTGTTGGGGAAATTGCTGTTACCAGCAGGAATTCCACTCCAACACAGAGTGGCTCAGCTGAGCAATCTGACATCTCAAATAAAACACATTAAAAGTGGCCAGGCTCTTCTAAAGTGCATCAGTTAAAGCTCCTTGTGAGGAGCTCTGTGCCATCTTTCAGCAGCTGCCAGTCTCACAGCATCCCTATTGCTCCAGGAGCACCATCACAGGCTGGAGAGAAGGCAAGGGCAGCATCTCCAAACTGCAGAGAAACATCTCCAGCTGTGCACAAAGGCTGGGCTTTGGGCAGTGCTTCACTCAGCTCTGTGAGCCACTCCTGCCTGTCCAGCTGTGAGACACCTTCCACAAGTGCTGTGTGACCGAGGGACACCTCAGGGACACCTCAGGGACACCTCAGGGACACCTCAGGGACAAAGCTCTCTGGCACTGGTAAAACAATCCCAAGCCAGCCCTGCCAGCTGCAGGGGGACAGATGAAGGCTGTGCTGCCCTGGCTCCTGCAGCAACACCACTTTTAATGTCCTTAACTGGAAGCTTGAAGGCAAAAACAACAACTCAAGCAGCACAAGCAAGAAGATGGGATCAGGACACCACTTCTGGTCCCCTCCACGGCACAAACAAGGGAAGGAAGGGCCAAATTGATGCTGCCTCGTTAGGAGGAGCCGCCACACAAAGTGATTATGGCCCTGTAAGTGTTGTGTTTACACCGGGACATCCCCTGCCCCTCTGGCAGGAGGGGGAGAGGATGCAATTAAAAGTCACATCTGAAACACCAGGTTCAGCTTTTAGTCAGAGATCAAGACTGTTGTGACTAAGAGTCCTCAGCATTGAAATGAAACCAAAGCAAACAGGAAACTGCTCTCTGGGACTTCTGGGTCTGAAGAGATGTTTTTAATCACTTAGAAAAAAAACTTCCACTTTCCCTAAATTCAAACTGACAGGTGGAAAACAACTGAAAAAAAGGGAGAAAAGTACATCAATGTAACAACCTCATGGAAGCTTTCACCTTTAATGGGCTCAGCATTTATTTCACAGAGGTTGCTGTGTCACTCAGGAACCCTGCCAGTTTTACAGGAGGGAAGAGTACTGTAAGTTTACTTTAACCTGAGAGGCTGGAACTGAAACACAGGCTACACCTGCTGCTCAGCCAGCCCCCAGCAAGCTGGGCTGCAAAATCCCCTGCCAAAGCTGGCCCAGGAGGCAAGGACAGGACATCTGAGAGGTTCTGCCCTTCCTCCCAAGGCCTAACAAGGAACTTTCCACAGCTGACTTTTCTGCCAGGGAGGAATTGCAGTGTTCCCCACCCTGAACAACCAGAACGTTCCAGAGCGTTCCCAGCAGGCTCCTGACAGCCCTGCAGGAAATGGCCAGGTTGACAATGCTCTCTCTGTGTTCCATCAATCCCCAGCTCAGTCCCTGAGG
Source organism: Parus major (assembly GCF_001522545.3). NCBI lineage: Eukaryota > Metazoa > Chordata > Aves > Passeriformes > Paridae > Parus > Parus major. The sequence continues at coordinate 19,477,888 of NC_031779.1, forward strand.
AGCTGCCAGCAGCAGGGACATGGCAGTGCTGCTGCCCACACCCACACAAAGCATCTCCCCAGAAAGGAAAGAAATCCTGCTTTTAGTCCATGCAGTACTTACTTTTTATTCCAACCACTGTAATGGATAAAGTATTTCACTTGCTTGTCCTTTATGGCAACCTTTACACACTGGAACAGAGAAGAAAGGTCAGTCAGTCCCAGGAAAACAAGGAGATCTCAGGGAATTTTGCTGCTTTAGCTTGCAGAGTTTTCCCTGCCCCTAAACCTCTTGGCTGTACAAATCAAATCCACCAACTCAACACTTCCCCCAGCAAGTCCAAGTCCTGTTCTGGAGGTGCTGAGATGCTGCAGTCCCCTGAGCAGTGACAGAATGAGGCTGCTGTAAAACCTGCAGGGCTCCAGATCTGAGCCTCTCTAAAAGGGGTTTTTCACCCACTGAAGTATAAACTGCTCACAGAAGTCATAATTGGTGTTTTCTTGGCAGGCAGAGCCACCTCCAAGCATTGGAGAGGGCAGAACCTTTGGCTACACAGCATTTTCTCAAGACCACGCTGGGCTGTACCCACCTCAACTACAAAATATTGCCAGAGAGGAACCTCCAGCTTCAGGAAACATCTGCAAAGTGCCACACATGGAACTTAAACCCAGGCTCACGTGAGCCTGCAGCCAGGACTAAGGTTCTGCTGGATCCTCTGCAGCAGCAGTGGCTTGTTCTGGGATCCTGGAGTTAAACCCAGCCTGGGCCTGTCCCTGCTTGTTTTGGGCAATAAAGGGGCTGAGCACCAAGCAAAGCATGACTCAAACACAGCTCTGCAGAAAAGTATTTTCCCTGCTGGAGGTCAGAAAGGCCTGAAGTGAATCTCCCTTAATTCTGCATGGCAGAGATGCAGGAACAGCTCCTGTTTGCCACGAGCTCACAATGCTCCCACACAAAGAGCTGCTCTGACCACCTTGCTGTGGGACACCAAGGATGTGGTCAGGAAAAAACATCTGCTGGACTGAGAACCACGGGAGAAAAACAGATCAAAGGAGCAGGAAGAAAGCCAAGGTTGTTATTCATTATTACTGACAAAGCAGCTTTTAAAATTAAAGCCCTGAAAATAAACAAGTCAAACCTTTTTTTAAAATGAAACTGCCAGTTCTTCCTGCCAGTGCAGGAACTCAGAAGGATCCACTCAGTACAAGCAGCCAGGCAAAACCCACTTGTGAGCTGGGAAATCCCTGGCAGCCCCCAGCTGGCACAGCCTGAGCCTGCAGCACTCGCTCCTCTCTGGAAAAAGGAGAGTTGTGGCACGGGCAGGCACAGCTGCTGGCCAGCCTGGGCTGTCCAAGTGCCACAGGGTCATCTCCTCAAAAGCAGGAGCTCAGGCTCCCTCCTCTGCAGGCACAACAACCCCCAGCACACATTCCCAACACAAAGTGGGAATTGTCACACATTCCCAACAACCCTCCTGTTCCAGACAGGAAGGAGCAGAGTAGGAGCCCTGAGGTGGGAATGGTCTGCAGCAGCTAAAGCCTCCCAGTGCTCTGGGTGGGATTTTAGCATCACAACAACTCCTTCTCCTGAAGAGAGGAGCTGATTGCTTCTCCTGCCTCCCTGTGTTAACATTTACTGACAGCAGATCCTAAAGGATTTCAATCCCTCTCCGAGGTGCCCCAGGAATTTCTGCAGGGCCCCCAACCCAGACAGCTCCCAGAGCCCTCTGCTGCCCTTTCAGAGGGACTGGGAGCTGTGCCTGAGGCAGCAGGGGCACAGATCTGCACTGCAGGCTCCTGTGGTTAAACAGCAGGACTGGGACACAGAAGTGGCACTGTCCCTTCCTCTGTCACTGCAGTGCAGCTCCCCCTGAGCGCTGCTGCTGCAGAGCACCACGGGCTGCACCCAGCCACCTCCCCCTGAGGAAGCTCCAGGGGCAGGTGACTGCAGCTCAGGCACCAAATCCTGCAGGCACAAAGTGTTCTGGGATGTTTCCAGTGTTCTGGGATATTTCCAGTGTTCTGGGATATTTCCAGTGTTCTGGGATACTCTATCAGCCTCTGGGAGCTTCCCAGAATAGCTGCACCGTGCCACTGGGCTTCCTGAAATTGTTCTGGAATAGAGCTCCAGGGTATAAAATTGATTTCAGACAGGTTTTTGTTAATTCTAGTTCCAGTCCTTGGTCCCATCTAGAGGCACAGCAGACACAAACATTGTCTGGTTTTCCTGGGGAGCAGCAGGAGGCACCTGCAGCCTCACACACCTACCTTGGCTTCATAAAGGAGAGGTCCATGGAAGCAAAGCACTCGCTCACCTGCAAGGGAAGCAGAGGAACAGCTCAGAGCTCCAGAGGGCCTTTTCCAGAACCTGTGTCACCAGGAACAGCACAGAGCCAGCCCAGGGCAGCCTGGGCAGCAGCTCCAAGGCAGGAATTACTGCAGCAGCGAATTCACTCTCCACCAAAGGGGATCAGGGCTGTGATCATTTGGATGCCAGAGCAGAGCTCCCTGAGGAGTGCAGGAGCAGCTGCACACAAACAGCAGTGCCAGTGACCTGGGCAGCACCTGGCACCAAACCCCACATCCCTGCCCCTCCCTGAGCCACCAGCACTGCCAGACCTCCCCCCAGCCCCAGTTCAGGCCACAGCCCCACACCAGGCTGGGCTCAGGCACTCCCAGGGAAAGCTCTGAGGGTCAGTG
>NC_031779.1:19480822-19483697 GCF_001522545.3 Parus major
CACTACCACCCCTGTCCTTCTCCTGCAGCAAGAGCAGCACCAGTGCTCCCAGTTCAGGGCAGTTCAGAGCCCCAGGCTGCTTCCCCACCCAGCCTGTGGGACAGGGCAGCAGCAGAACCTCCTCACTCCGGGGTTTGAACAGGATGAGATTGTCCTGGTTTTATCTCCTGGCCAAGTCTCACAGTGTGGCTGTGCTGTGGGAATTGCTGTGTGCTTAACACGGCACATCTGAGGCCACACAAATATTCCTGGCAGCTGCAGTGCCTCACCTTTCTGGGGAGATGAGCTGCAAACTGTGAAACAGCGAAACAGACTCTGTGTATCAACAAAGAGGAAGGCTCAGAAGGGCTCTCCCAGAGCCCTGGTACATCACACAGTCACTGCTTTTATTTCAAAATGTCCCTACAGAGAGGGCTGACAAGCAGAGGTGACATTTCCACCCTCCCTGTCACTGGGAGACTCCTCTGCTCCAGCGTTTCCCAGGAGAGATGCCCACAGCTACCGAGGAACGTTCATTTCTCAAAACCACAGGGATGGATGATCTGCAGAAAGGGCTCTTTGTCTCTGTGACAGCCCGGCAGGCTCCTGCTCCCTGACACCAGGGCTGTCCCCTGCATCCACACACTGCTCCTCAAAGCCAAGATCATCCCTGACCTGACAAGGACACCTTCAGTGCCCCGGGCTGCTCCCAGCCCTGTCCAACCTGCCCTTGGACACTCCAGGGAGGGGGCATCCATCTTTAAACTACATTGCTATTTTTATTTATCTCACTTGCGTTACTCTCAACCGCGACCATTACCTAAAAATCAAAATACAGGCAGGAAAATCCTCCTAAAAAGCCCAATTCATCCTCGTTCACCTAAACCCTGTGCTCTGCTGCAGATGTGGATTCCAGCTGTGCCTCCATGGATCCTGCTGCTCCCTTCCAGGGCACGATAAATAACAACCACCTTTCAAACGCATTAAAATAAATCCCCCCGACAATCCAGCGGGGATTGCAGCACTTCCAATGTCCGCGCAGGAAACCCAGGATATCTGGAACAGCGGGCTGGGAAGGGCCCGCGTGTTACTGCGGGGGAAGAGGAGGGTCAGGAGGAGACAAAGGCTGCGGGAATTCCTCTTCCCCACCTACTGGAGCCTCCGGGGCCGGGCAGGGAGCGAGGGGAGCCCAGCCCGAGCCCGGGCCCGTGAGGCGAGGCCCCCGCGCCGGCCGCAGCCCCGGGCCCGGCCCGCCCGCAGCCCCGAGCCCTGCCGCACTCACCCTCCTGGAACTTGGGCTTGGGGTCCTGCTTGGGCGCCATTTATAAGGGCCGGTCCCTCCTCCGGCCGCTCCCCGCGGGGCCCCGCCGCTGCCCGGCCCGGCCCCGCCGCGCAGCCGCGCCTCGGGCATGCCGGGACATGCAGTCCGCGGGGCTGCGGGGGCGGCTCGGCTGCCGAGCCTGGGCTGCCCGCGCCGGGAGGAGCCGGCCCGCGGGGTGGGGAGAGTGAAAAATTAATAAAAAACGAGAAAGAAAAGAGGAAAAACTAATGCGCCCAACGTGGGGCTCGAACCCACGACCCTGGGATTAAGAGTCCCATGCTCTACCGACTGAGCTAGCCGGGCGCCACGCGCACCCAGCGGCCGCCGCGGGTGTCGGCAGCGGCCCCCCCCGCCGGCCCCGGGCGCTCCCCGCGCCGGCCGCCAGAGGGCGCGTGCCACGGCTGATTTGCATATTTAACATCCTCGCCTAATTAAACGTTATCCCAAAGCCGGCGGTGCGGAGAGCCGGGACGTGCGGCCCGCCCGGGTAAGCTGTAGGATGCCGGGGTCGCGAGCAGCCCCCGAGGGTTTCATTAACAGCGCCGGCTAATTCCGGTTGTCTGGTCCCGGGGCGCTTTAACCTGAGAGAAACTAAAAAGAGGCAGCTACGAGCAGCCCCGACTGTGGACAGGGGGGACATGGCGGCACCAGCCAAACACCTTTTTTCATTTTTGACCGAAAATTCGCTGAAATTTTGTGATTTTTTTAATCGCAATTCTCACGGCGGGGCAGCCGAAGCAACGCGGCAAAGGAGCGCCAGGGGGCGCCATGGGCCACGGCGGCAAGGGGGAACATCAGCCCCGCCCCCTGCTGTGCATAACCCCGCCCACCTCATCTGCACAGCACCGCCCACCTCATCTGCATAGCACCGCCCATCCACTGTGCATAACCCCGCCCACCTCATCTGCATAGCACCTCCCACCTACTGTGCATAGCCCCACCCCCTGTTGTGCATAACCCCACCCACCTCATCTGCATAGCACCGCCCATCTACTGTGCATAACACTGCCCACCTCATCTGCATAGCCCCGCCCATATGATGTGTATTGATGCCTTCAGAGGCTGGGCAGAGTTAAAGGAATAAAGTGGGGATTTATTAAAAACGCCTTCCAAGGATGCACCTTGGGCAGCCCAAGAGCCCGGCCGAGGCTCCACCCAACATGGATTGCGGGTCACGAGTTTTCACGCTTTGATTGGTTTTGGTTCGTTTCCATAGTGGGGTTAATTGTGCAATTCCAGCCTCAGGTGATGCAGTCCCACCCTCCCAGATTGCTCTCCTCAGTTTATTGCTGGTCACACTTTCTGGGCCCAGAGCTGTAACTTGGTTCTGGGGCTGGAAAAGGATTGGTGTGTGTGTGCCTGAGCTGCGAGGAAACCCTGCTGACATTGTATGTGGAGCTCAGAGCTGTGAATGCAGAACCTGGAAAATGTGAGAGCTGAAACTTGAGGCATCAGTGTAAACCTGCCCATCTTCTGTGCATAACCCCGCCCAATGCAGAACCTGGAAAATGTGAGAGCTGAAACTTGAGGCATCAGTGTAAACCTGCCCATCTTCTGTGCATAACCCCGCCCATC
>NC_031779.1:19484126-19494686 GCF_001522545.3 Parus major
CCGCGGGGACAGCACGGCGGGGACCGCGGGAGGGGCGCGGGGTCCCGCGGGGAGGAGCGCCGGGTGTCGGCGGCGAGGCGGGCGGGATGTCCTGGAGCTCCCGGTGTCGGCGGGGATGAACGGGATGAGCGCTCGGTGTCGGCGGGGATGAGCGCTCGGTGTCCCCGGGGCTGAGCGGGATGAGCGCTCGGTGTCGGCGGGGCTGAGCGGGATGAGCGCCCGGTGTCGGAGCGCTCGGTGTCGGCGGGGCTGAGCGGGATGAGCGCTCGGTGTCCCCGGGGCTGAGCGGGATGAGCGCTCGGTGTCGGCGGGGATGAACGGGATGAGCTCCCGGTGTCGGCGGCGATGCGGGCGGGATGCCCGTGGAAATGAGTGCCGGGTGCCGCGGGGATGCTCGCGGGGCGCTCGGCGGGTCGCTGAGCCCGGTGGCCCCGCCGCTGCCCGCTCGCCCCCCGGGCTGGGCACGGTGGAGCCCCGGTGCCGGTCCCGGCTCCCCGCGGCCGCAGCGCTGAGCCCCGGGCTGGGCAGGCTCCGGGGCGCTCCCTGCCCGGGAATGCTTTGCCTTTAGAGACGGCGTCCCCAGCATCGTCTCAAAGTGGGGATTTGATTTTTGCGGAGTTGGTTTCGTTGTTTGTTCGGTGATTTTTTTACTGGCAGCCGGAGTTTAACAGCGGGAGCGTGTGCGTGGTGACCGGGGCCAGCCGGGGCAGAGCCGAGCTCCGGAGCTGCCTGACTCCCCTCGCCCTCACCTTCACTCTGCCCCCCGGCAAGCCCCAGCCCTGACCGGGGGTCGCTGCTGTCCCTGCTCCGTGCCGTCCCGGTGGGCTCCGGTGACCAGACCCAGCTGCGGTCCCTGTCCCCACGGGAGGAGGGAGTGTGGGGGGCAAGGTGAAGAATCCCGCAGGTAACCACTGCACCCCCTCTCCCCAGGGCCGCCCCCGCCGCTCTCCGCCAGCGACATCGTCCATCCCATCAAGGTCGACGAGAGCGGATCCTTCCTGTCCTACGACTTGTCCCACCGGGCCCTCCACCGGAGGTCTCCGGCCTCCAGGAGCAAACTTCCCGCCTTCTATGAGCTGCAGTACCGAGGGCAACCCCTGAAATTCAACCTGAGCCTCAACAGGCACCTCCTGGCTCCGGGGTTTGTCAGCGAGAGGCGCTTCGGGGGCATCGCCGGTGCCAAGATCCAGCCTCACTCCTACAACTCCTGCCACATGATCGGGGAGGTGCGGGGCCGGGCGCTGCAGCGGGGGCTGGCTGCCCTCAGCACCTGCGATGGGCTGGTGAGTACAGCCCCGAGCCACCCGCAGCCTCAGTCCGTGCGGGAATAGCAGGAGCGGGGTGGAACCCTTGGTTCTGCCCAAAGTGGCACCAAAATTCGCAGCAGCAGCAGCAGCAGAGGCAGCATCTCATCACAGAGGTGTGGCACAGCCATGGATGAGCTGACTGAATTTCCCATGGGTTGCAGTGGTTTGGGAGCTCTCTGGGGATGGATTTATTTACCTGTTTGGGATGTTGGGAAGTTCTCCCCTGGCAGGGTGGGGAGAGGCTGGGCTGGGATTCCCAGAGCAGCTGGGGCTGCCCCTCCATCCCTGGCAGTGCCCAAGGCCAGGCTGGATGGGCTTGGAGCAGTCTGGGACAGTGGGAGGTGTCCCTGCCATGTCACTGGGGGGGATTTAAGGTCCCTCCCCACCCGAAGCATTCCGTGGTGCTGTCATTCCGTGGTCACTCGCTCGGGCTGCTCAGGGTGAGCTGGGGTGGCCTCACGGTGCCACTTTGTGTCTCCCTGGCAGAAAGGCGTGTTCCAGCTGATGAACGAGGACTATTTCATCGAGCCCGTGTCCAGCAGCCCTCGGGAGGAGGGGACAGCACAGCCCCACAGGATCTACAAGCGCCAGGTGCCCAAGGACAGGGCGGAGCAGGGCAGGAGAGCCCCGGCCCCGCGGGAATCCTGCGGCGTGCGAGGTACTGTCCCTTCCTCTGGCCAGGGTCTGTGACACCAGGGACCTGCTGGGTCCTGCTGCACCTCGGGCCTCTCGCCCTCATCTGCTCCCAGCCATGCTGGCACGGGGATGATGTGCAGACAGAGCATTTGCTTGCATTTCCATGAAAACCTTGCTCTGTGACCTGCCAGGGCATTGGACTTTGGGAGTGGAACTCGGTCGCTGCCCCGGGAGTTCCCACTGTGGGCAGAGTGCATGTGGGTCCTTCCCTGTGCACAGCAGATGGGCTGGATAAACTCCTAAATCCAGGATTTCAAGTGCTGGGGAATTCAGTGCATTCCCAGAAGCTCATGGGCACTTTACTCCCTGATGGAGCTGCAGTGCATTACGTGCTGCACATTTCCTGGAGCTCTCTGCTTTCACAAACTGGGGTTTGCTTCTGTAATAGGGTTATCTTCAGGCATTCTTCTGATAATCTAAATTAATTATTTAATCTGTGGCAATAATCTTAATGGCTGCTTCTAGGCTTTGAAGTCTGTTCTTGACTCAAGTCCACTCTGGACTTTGAAGTCTATTTTTGCAAATTAATTTCTCTGGGTATAGCAAGGCCTGTGTGTAGCTCATGTGGATCTCTGTAATCAGGGCTAGCGGGGTGGGTGTGCTGGGCATGCCCTGCAGAGGAATCTCAAAGAAGTCTGTAGGGTTTTGGTGTCTGCCATCCTCTCCCTGAGCTCTGCTGGTGGTTCTTTGCTTTGCCCAGCACAGGCAGATGCTGCTGGCGTTGTTCAGCTCCTGTTCAGGCCAGGGCTGCTCAGCTGGGGGCTGTTTGACAGGGATCATCCCGGGGGAAATGCCCCAGGAGCCCCCTGGGAGCTCAGGGACACGATGGGAAGGAGCTCTGAGGAAGCTGATGGGATCAGACTGTCACAGCAATTGACAAGAGGTCCGGAGAGCTGGGATTTCTCAGGCTGGGGGATAAAATGCCCTTTCACAGCACACGTTCAGTGCAGCCCAGGAAATGTGGGAGACCATTGTTAGGGAAGTGAGGCTGAGCCCTCAGAAACTGTCCATGAAAGCGATTCCCACTGTGTGGGATGAGGTTTGTAAAGCCTTCACCCAGCTTGGGGCTGACCCTGACCTCGCTCTTGGAGCCACGTCACAGGAAAAGTCCCCGCTGGAGAATTCCCAGTGGCTGGTGTGCGTGAGGAGCGCCGAGCTCTCCTCCTCCTCCTCAGCCCCACCAACATTCCCGGCTTTCCCCTGGGGCAGGAGCAGAGTCTGGGTCTGTGAGGGGATCTCTGTGCTGGCCTGCGGTGTCCCTGCAGTGTCCCTGCCTGCCCAGCACGCTGGGCTTTGGGGGCACAGAGTTTATCCTGATGGGAACTGTCCCTTCCTGAAAAATTCACATTGGGGTGACCCAAAACATTGAGCCACCGGGGTTTTGTTCTCAGGCTGTTTCTCAAGCACCTCTGCAGGGCTGTCTGTAAACTCCTGTGCCCACACAAACGCTAGGGCTCTGCTTTGGGAGGCTCCCTGTTCCTTGTGGAATACTGCAAACCCTCTTCTGGTCAAAGAAATTCCTTCAAATGCTTTGTTTATTGTTTTTGTGTCCTGCTCACACGCAGCAGGCTGAGCTCAGAGTCCTTTGGAACAGAGCACAGCAAAACACACGTGAGTTATTGAGTTAGGGGTCTAAGTGTGGAGCCTTCTCCACATCAAAGGTGATTCCTTTGGACTAAAAAAGAAGATATTGAAGTTGCAGGCGTTTTCTGAAGGAAAAAAGTCGTTTTTTTCCCCTCGAATGTCTCAGAGTCCCGGGAAGGCCTGGAGCGGTCTGAGCGGCGCAGGGAGAGGTGGGAGCAGAGGCAGCAGAGGAGGAGAAGGATCAAGCGGCGCTCCATCAGCAGGGAGAAGTGGGTGGAGACGCTGGTGGTGGCAGACACCAAGATGGTGGAGTTCCACGGCAGTGCCAACGTTGAGAAGTACGTGCTGACCGTCATGAACATGGTGAGTGCACGGGGAGCCACGAAAGGCCTGGAACACCCTGGGTGAGGAGGCACTCAGAGCTCAGCCAGGCCCCCCTGGCACGGGCAGGGTCACCTTCCCTGGGGCTGGAGGCTCCTTCCCCCCGTGGAGGTGCCAGAGGACAGCTGAGGCGAGCAGAGCCAGGTCCTGGTGGTCTCTGCTGGGAAGTTGGGGGGCTCTGCTGGTGCCAAGCAGGAGAGGGGGTGGCTCGGTCTGTCCCTCTGCTCACCTCTGCACTGCAGAGAAAAGCTTTGGTTGATGCCAGGAGAGGCTGGGGTTGGGCAGAGGACCTCAGGTAACATCCCCGGGTTCCTGGGGGGTGCTGAAGGCACCCAAAGATGTTAAGGCATCCTTTGAGATGTTAAACACTCCCAATAGGAGTGAGAGCAGAGGGGTTCCCCGGGCGTTCCTGGCTGAGTTCCAGTGTCTGCACTGATCCTATCAAGTGTAAATGGATTTCATGGCCCGTGTCTGTTCTTGCCTCCCATGTGGGGAATTCCTGAGATGCTGTGGGCAGCCTGCAGCGGCTTCCCCTGCAGGAGCTGCTGGTGCTGCGGCTGGAGGTGGCAGCAGCAGTGTCCTGGCTGCTCTGTCACCCAGCTCTGTCCCCATGGCTGTCCCACTGCAGGTGGCCGGGCTGTTCCACCACGCCAGCATCGGGAACCCCATCAACATCGCCATAGTGCGGCTCATCCTGCTGGAGCACGAGGAGGTGAGGGCCAAACCGTGCCAGGCTGGGCTGGGCTGGAAGAGCAGGCTCCCTCCTGGGCTGTCCTCGTGGCCTGGCTGAGTGTGTGGGGGAGAAACCCACCTTTGCCTCCTTGTCCTGGCTGTAGAGCCAGGGACGGCGTGGGCAGAGGAGCTGCAGAGCCCAGGTTTTGGGGTGGTTTGTGGTGGCAGAGGGCTCTGGGTCACTGGGTGGTCCTGTCCAAGCTGCCCTGGGGGGCCTGAGGCCACTCAGGGTCTCCACAGCCACGTCCTTCACTCTCAGCCAGCACAGGGGGTTTTCTGCAGTGGTTCTTAACCCCTGTCACTGGATGATTTAATGTTTTGGTTGAACCACAGATGAAAAGACAGCAGGAAAAGGGCTGTCTTCCCACCCAGCCCACAAGCCATAAACATGGAGCAATTCCATCTGGATGGCAGTCACTCCCACTCTGACGTGTCTGGGGTCAGACCCCTCCCCATCCCCAGATCCAAACAGCTCCAGCACATCTCCCTTTGTGTTGGCAGGAGGACCTGAAGATCTCCCACCACGCAGACAACACCTTGAAAAGCTTCTGCAAGTGGCAGAAGAGCATCAACGTGAAGGGAGACTCGCACCCCCTGCACCACGACGTCGCCGTCCTGCTCACCAGGTGTGCAGCCCACGCACGGGTCTGGGGCTGTGGCAGCCAAAAACTCACCTGGCTGCAGCTGGGGGCAGGCAGGGAAACACCTCCCTGGGGGCTGCTGGAGTCTCACTCTCCCTGCCTGGACACAGCGGGTCAGGTCTGTAATGTGGAATTGGGGATGGTTCCTGACGCTGGAGCTGCTGTGGAAGGTGGCCCTGCCCATGGCAGGGGGTTGGAATTAGATGATCTTTAGGATCCCCTCCAACCCAAACCTTTCCATGAGTCTGTGATTCTCTGGGCTGGTCTCAGATCTCAGGTTTAAACCCGGGCACAGCTCCCAGTTGGGCTTTCCAAGCCAGGTTTTCACCGTGGCCCTGTTGCCAAGCCCCAGAAGGGCTGGATCCTCCCAGCAGTTGTACACTGGATTATCTCTCCTTTTTACCCTCCCAGGCTGGCCTTGGCAGAGGAGCCTCTGGGAAGCCCCTGGCCTCCCATGGAGCTGGCAGGAATTCCTGCCTCTGGCCAAGTTTGTGTACCTTGCAGTCAGAGCCTGCTTTGAGGCTTTCAGGCTGCCCTGGGCTGCCTGTCCTGGTGGTTTGGTGGTGATTCACAACCCACAGCTGCTTTATCTTCTCTGGGAGGTTTCTTTGTAGCAGAAATGAGGCACTTGAGGCCTTGGAGCTGTTCTTCCTGGGTGGCTGGAGCTGCCCTGGAAAACCACAGCACCTCTGGGATGTGCTTCCCCAAGGCCTTGCTTGATTATCCCCAGCATCAGCTTTATTTATACAAGGGGATAAACGTAGCCAGGCCGGCCAGCAGCTCCCATTAATCAGCCTCAGGCATGGGCTGGGGATACTGGGAGAGGAGAGGGGAAAGGAAAGGTCAGAAATGTTTCCCCTGTGGAAGGATGTTGGATGTCTCCATTCCCGCTCCTGTTTGGCCGCTGTCCGTGTGTCCTGCCGCCTTCCAACGCCCTGTCTGCTCTGTGTCTGTCTGTCTGTCCGTGTGTCCCGGTCCCCCTGCCCAGGAAGGACATCTGTGCAGCCATGAACAGGCCCTGTGAGACCTTGGGGCTGTCCCACGTGGCCGGGATGTGCCAACCCCACCGGAGCTGCAACATCAACGAGGACACGGGGCTGCCCCTCGCCTTCACCGTGGCCCACGAGCTCGGACACAGGTACCTCCCTCCTCCTCCTCCTCCTCCTCCTCCTCCTCCTCCCCCGTTCCTCTACGTGCACCCTGGGGCTGGAGAAGGCATGGGGGGAAGTTGGGAGATGGTTCCCAAGCGGTTCCTCAGGGCTGTAAACACTCCCTTGCTCCCTGAGGGTTTCATCCCAGAGTTGAGTTTGGGGATGTCCCAGGTTTAGTGAGAACCACCTAATCCAAGCTGGAGAAGTTGCACTTGTGTATGGTCCTGGGCTGGGAAGGTTTTGGTGCAGGGGTTGCCCACTGAGGAGTTTTAAAGCAGGATCTGTCTGTAACATCAGTGACAGAATTTTGCTTGCCCCAGTCTCAGTCAGATTTTGACAAGGTCACTCGAACGTTGCAGTTCCCAGCAGACATCTGTGTGTGGGAAAACACCCACCAGCATGACCTTGCTGAGTACTCCTGTGTTTCCAGTGGGAAAGCTGAAGTGAGAGCACGGGCCAAGGCTCAGGGCTGTCACCCCAGGGCAGGTCCCCTCTCCGGGGCCGGGAGCGGTGGCTGTGCTGGCTGTGCTGCTCGTGCCTCACCTCCCCTCCGTGGGCTGTGCTCTTACACAGTTTTGGGATTCAGCATGATGGAAGCAGCAATGACTGTGAGCCAGTTGGGAAAAGACCTTTCATCATGTCTCCACAGCTCCTGTATGACACGTCCCCTCTCACCTGGTCCCGCTGCAGCCGCGAGTACATCACACGCTTCCTCGAGTGAGTGCTTCCTCCTCTTCTTCCTCACTGCTGGCACCTGGGGGTGGGACCCAGGCATGGGGGCTGCTCTTACCTCTGAGATCTTCTCTCTCAGAGTGTTGGGGGTCTTTGCCCAGAGCAGCCGTGGCTGCCCCATCCCTGGGGGTGTCCTCGGAGCAGCCGGGGGTGGTGGAAGGGGTCCCTGCCCATGGCAGGGCTGGGATGAGATCAGCTCTAAGATTCCTTCCCACCAAACCATTCCATGATTCCGTGGATCCTCCCTGGGTTGCTCCCTGTGTGCTGTGAAGGGGGGTCAGGAGCTGTGGTGGGGGCACAGGGGCTGGGATTGCACAGATAAAACCGGGGTGTTTTCCCTCTGCAGAATCTCTTCCATTCCGGCTGCCTGACATGGGCAAACCAGGCCCAGCCAAATTCTTCCCTGCCTTTGTTTATTTTTAGCACCCGTGGCTGATTTTCAGCCCGTTGTTAGGAAGTTCCAAGGAGCAGAGCCCGGGGTTTGGTTTGTCAGCTTGCACTGGAGGAACATTTTCCTCCCTTGCTGGGGGAGGTTTGGAAACAGTGAGGAGCAGCGAGGGGAGAGCCAGGCCAGGGCCAGGCCCTCGCTCCCAAATCCCAGCCTGGGACGTGTGGGCTTGGCCCCGGGCAGGAGGAATTCCTGCTGATTTATGGCTTTAAAGCAACCGAGCTTTCCCGCATCCGCAGCGCTCTTGGCCCGCTGCTTTTAACCTTCACTTGGGGATGAAGAATTTCCTGCTCGTGATGAGCCTGGGCTGCTGTGAGCTGTGATGGGGAGACAGAGCAGCTGGAAGCTGTTCTGCTGGGGTTTGTGTCTCTGCTGCCCCAGAAGGAGCAGCTCTGCCAGCGCTGTGACACCCCTGGGGACAGCAGGGACAGGAGCTGCTCTAACGGGGTGCTGGCAGGAGGGAGGGAGCCAGGAAAGGGACCCTGCTGAGCTGGCTGAGCTTGGAACAGACCCCACCTTTGGAAGAACCACGCTCTCCAATGGTGATTATTATTATTTTACACAAGATAATTCTTAGTTCACAAGCACAGCCCAGTGTTGGAAAGCGATTCCCCGGCACTGTGGTCAGCACTGGCTGCAGCTGGGGCTTCAGTCAGGGTCTGCCTGGACACGAGGGGACACTGGGACAGGTCCTGTCCCTGCTGTGGCAGTGCTGTCCCCAGGGAAGCTGTCCCCTCGCTCAGGCCAGCGTGGGATGCTGGCACAGGGTGGCTGGTGATGCTCTGGTGCTGGAGGGACCCTTCAGTCTTTGCTCTACATCAGACAAGCAGATTTTCAGCCTCTTCCCACAGTTCTGGAGCTCTTCTTCCATCATCTTCCTCCTGCCAGGGCCTGGGGCCTGCTGGCCTTGCCCTGCCCGTGCCACCCCCGCCAGCCCCACATCTCCATGGCTGTGCAGCTCACCCCTCCCAAGCTCCAAGCTCTGCCTTTGTTTTTGTTGAATTCTGTCCTGGATTCTTTGGACCCTTCCTCCAGTTCTCTGGGAGCTTTTGGAATTTTAATCCTGCTCTCAAATGTATCTGCAGATCCTCTCAGGCTGCTCACAGATGGGGATTTAATCATTGTTCCATCCACTCCGTCCCCCAGCTTGTTAAGGAACGGGCTGGGACAGGCAGAGCAGTGCAGGCCCCTGCATCTTTCCCTGTGGACTGGGATTTACTGCAGATCCCTGGAAGCCAGAGCGAAACTCAGGCCAATTTTTCCCTGCTTGGAGATGTGTTTCAGCCGATTGAACAGACCAGGAGAATGATTGTGAAGTATTTAACAAAGAAATAAATTCTGGAAAAGCTGGGAAGTTGAGGCAGATCCCAATCAGCCCCAGACTGGACAGAGACCCCTCTGTGAGCTGGGGCAGGACAGGGAGTGCTCCCAGCAGGTCAGAGGAGCTGGGGACAGTGTAGGGGGGACCTGTGGGGCCCCAGGGCTGGGACCCAAACAGGCAGAGTGTGAAGAGCCCAGGGCAGCACCAGTGTCACACTGGGGCTCATCCAGGGTGAGCTGCTTGAGCCAGGGCTTTTTCCAGCAGGGATACCAGTCCTGTTTCTAGAGAAAACACTGCAAGTGTCAGGATTGGGATGAGCTTTAAGCCAAACCATTCCAGGGGTGTGTGGTTCTGTGGAAATCCCTGTGGAGGTGCCGTGCAGGCTGTGCCTGACACAGGACCCTGTGTCCAGCTGCCCAGTCCCTGCTCCATCCACCCCAGCTCAGCCCCACATCACCCTCAGCCACCCCACCCTGCCCTTCCCACCGAGCTCCTGCTGTTGGGAGCTGGGAAACCGAGACTTCCGAGCCCCTGGGCTGCTGACAGCAACCCATTTCCTGGTTTTTCCCTTAGGAAAATGTATTTCAGTGAGGATATACATGGGAGTTTGAGGGGCTGACCCCAGCCAAGGGAGCTGTGTGCAGTGTCCGGTGTGGAGCTCGGTGGGTGGGATGGGGAAGGGAGGAGGGGGTGCTGGTTCTGCTGGCCATCACCCCCTGGCTCTGCCAGCACCCCAAAGCAGCAGCTCTCCTGCTTCCAGCCCTTGTCTCCCTGCTGCTGGCTGGGGTTAAAAAGGAATCTTCATTTCGAGTTCATTCAGAGCCGTTCCCAATCACAACAAACCGAGTAATCTGATCCACCGCCACAGCCTTGCCAGAGGCTCGGAACCAAGCTGGAAACGAGTTTGTTTAAATCAACACCACGGGCTGCACTGGTGCCAATTCCGTGTGTGTTTGGGAAGTGTGGGAGCAGCAGGAGCAGAGGGAGGCACCGCCTGCCTTGGCCACTCCAGTGCCACCTCTGCTCCAGAGAAATCCTGTCCAGCCTGCTTTGAGCCCTCTGTGGCAGCAGCATGGGGGTGATGAGCACGTTTGGCTGCTGGCAGCCTCCTTTATCCCTGTTAGCAGGGCCTGCAGGGACCTTCGTGGTTGCTGCCCCTGGTGTCTTTGTCCCTTCAGGCGTGTCCTGCCAGCCGGGGGGACCTGGGGGATCACTCTGGGGGCTCCCAGCCCGGGGAGGAGCCGGTGCACAGCGGAGCAGCTCCAGGGTGGTGTGGCTGGGAAATGCTGCCTGCTCCCTGTCCTGGTTCCCCGGCTCAGCCGGAGGGCTGGGACAGCTCTGGTGACCCTGCCCTGCTCTCCCTTGCAGCCGGGGCTGGGGGCTGTGCCTGGATGACCCCCCGGCCCGGGAGGTGCTGGACTTTCCCCTGGTGCCCCCGGGTGTCCTGTACGACGTGGGCCACCAGTGCCGGCTGCAGTACGGCCCCTACTCCACCTTCTGCGACGACATGGACGTAAGGGGGTCCCCTGGGGGCCTGGGGGCTCTGCTGGGGCTGATCTGGGATGGA
>NC_031779.1:19495394-19497897 GCF_001522545.3 Parus major
CCTGAGGGATGGGTCTGTGCTGGGCAGGAACCGTGTCCCTCTGCTTCCCACAGAGTGTCTGCCACACGCTGTGGTGCTCGGTGGGGAACACGTGTCACTCCAAGCTGGATGCGGCTGTGGATGGCACAGCATGCGGGGAGAGCAAGGTAACGGGGGGACACCCTTCCCTGCCCTCAGAGACCCCTGCTCCTGCAGACACAGAGCTCTGCAGGGTCCAGGGCAGGCATGGGCTCATCCCTCTGCCCTCGCTCTGCCCTCTCACCCTCTGGCCCCAGCAGGGAAACCCTCACTTGGGATCACCTGAGTCCCCTGGGAAGGTGAAACCCACAGTTAATGACCATGGCAGGAGAGCACCAGGCTCTCCCTGGGATCTTCCCCCCTGCTGGGGAGGCACCTCTGAGCCCCCCTGGGCTGTGAATCCCCTTGCTGAGGGGTCTCAGTGGAGCTTTGGGTGCGTTGCCTCCCTCAGATCCTCAAACAGCCCAGCACCTCTGAGATTCCCGTGGCTTGAGGAGCTCCAGGCTGTGGCAGAGCCCAGCTGACCCCAGGCACCTCCCTGCAGGCAGAGCAGGGGTTCCCAGGGGTCAGTGCTCCCCATCCTCAAGCTGTTCTCCCCTTCCCAGTGGTGCTTCAACGGCGAGTGCGTTCCCGTGGGATTCCGGCCCGAGCCCATCGACGGCGGCTGGAGCTCCTGGAGCTCCTGGGCCTCGTGCTCCCGCAGCTGTGGTGCAGGAGTGCAGAGCGCCGAGAGGCACTGCAGCCACCCCACGTAAGCCAGCCCTGAGCCCCGGGACAGCCACGGAACCCTGGGCTGGTTTGGGTTGGAAGGGACCTGCTTCCATCCCCTGCCCCGCGAGTGTTGCAGCGGGGCTCAAACAAGGGGCAGAGACTGCACGCTCGGGGATGTGAAACACATCCAGCGCCCTTCAGTGACACAACAGCAAACCAGGCATTCCTGGAGCCTGATTCAGAGTTGTTTTGAAAAATCCTGCTGCAGTTTATCACCCTGCTGCATTCCAGGAGCCAGCACTGGCTCCTGCCTGGAAGTGTGCGGGCGCTGCTGGAGGAGCTGCCATCTCCACCCTGGGATTTCTGGGCTGACCCATCTGCTCCCCAATGTCCCCTTGGTCACCAAATCACCGTTGCACTGGATTCAGCCAAAACCCCTGGTGCCAGAGCACCCTGGGGTGGGGGGAAAAGGGCTTTGTAGAGATGTTCCAGGGGGTGGCATGGGAGCTCTGGCAGCCCCAGGAGCGAGCTCCTGACGCTTCCAGACGTGTTCTGCCCATCCTCTTCCTCGGGTGAGTTTGGCTCGTGCTGCTGGGCTCCTGAGGGAAGTGCTCTGTCATCTCGGTCCTGGGTCAGGACCTGGACTGGGTTTGACATGAGCTGTGGCAGAGGTGCTGTGGTGGTTTATGGAGTGCTCCAGACACAGCTGTGGACAGGCAGGAGAGCAAACACTGGCAACTTCCCGGGCAGTGTTTGCTTTGGCCCCTGGAGGTAAATCTTCAGCTGTGCCCTTGGGATGAAGTGAGGAAATGTGTGCTGGGCATCCCACAGCCATTCCCTCAGGGCAGAGCATGTAAACACAGCCCTGAAATAATCCTGAGCTTCATTCTCTTCAACAAAGTGTGCCCAGGAGAAGGAATTTTCATGAGGTCACGGGGACATGAGCCATGGACAGAGGTGTGACGGGAGGGAAGGGCGGGCAGGAGATGGTGGCTGTGATGTGAGGGTCTGCTGGCATCTGAGAAAAACATTGTTGATCCTTCTCAAGTCTCTCTTGCTTTAAAATGTCCAGTGTCAGCTTTGCCATTCCCTGGGCAGGAGAGGAGCAGAGTCAGGAGCTCTGGGTGGGGTGGGGAGCAGGCTGGACAGTCTGTGGGAGGTGTCCCTGCCCATCCCAGCCGCTGGAACAGGACTTTAAGGTCCCTCCCAAGCCAAACCTCTGCACAGCTCTGTGATCCCGAGGGCTGTGCCCCTCTCAGCCCCCTGTGCCTCCTGTTTTCCCTGCCAGGCCCAAGTACGGGGGCCGGTACTGCCTGGGGGAGCGGAAGCGGTTCCGGATCTGCAACGTGCGGCGCTGTCCCCCGGACAAGCCCTCCTTCCGCCAGCTCCAGTGCAGCCAGTTCAACCCCATGCTCTACAAAGGGAAGCTCTACAAGTGGACACCAGTGCCCAACAGCAGTGAGTGGAGGGCAGGCAGCTCGCAGCCGGGGCTGGCTGCCGGTGTCGCGGCGTTGCCCTGCAGGCCGTGGCTGCCGTGTTCTGTGGTTTACACCGTGCCCGGGCTCACAGGGCTGGTTTGTGCTGTCAGAGCCCGCCCAGGGCGCTGGGGCTGAGCCTGTGCCTGTTCCCCAGTGAACCCCTGCGAGCTGCACTGCCGGCCCGAGCACGAGTACTTCGCGGAGAAGCTGCGGGACGCGGTGGTGGACGGGACACCCTGCTACGACAGCGACGCCAGCCGCGATGTCTGCATCAACGGCATCTGCAAGGTACAGGG
>NC_031779.1:19497982-19498256 GCF_001522545.3 Parus major
AATGGCATCTGCAGGGTACAGGGGACACAAAACAGGGCTGGGAGCCACCCTTGGGTGCTCAGCAGCCCCTGCCTCTCATGCTGAGCTGGCTCCTTTTGCCGTTCCCCACCTGGAGAGCGTTTGTGGGGTGAGCTGTGTCAGCCTCTGCGCTGGCCTCCAGGAGCCAGAGACAGCCCAGGACAGGATGGACGGGGCTCCTGGTGCCAGGGAAGGTGTCCCTGCCCACGGCAGGGGGCTGGAACTGGATTGTCTTTGACATCCCTTCCAAGCCAAG
>NC_031779.1:19498558-19506951 GCF_001522545.3 Parus major
GGGCTCCCTTGCAGAACGTGGGCTGTGACTATGAGATCGACTCGCACGCGGTGGAGGATCGCTGCGGGGTCTGCCACGGGGACGGCTCCACCTGCCACACCGTGCACAAGACCTTCGAGGACAGCGAGGGGCTGGGTAAGGGCACCTCCTGCTGCCCCCAGAGCACTGCGGGCCCAGCACAGCTGCTGCTGCTCCTTTAGCTGCAATTTGTCCGTTTTCTGGGGATAAGACAGCAGGGAACTCAGGTGGGCTCAGAGCAAGGCAGGGTTTGGTGCCTCACAGAGGTGTAAGGATTGGCACAGGGGACACTGCACCCACCCAAGGACAAAAATCGTCTCTGACTCCTCTGACTCCACCCAGACCAACGCTCAGTTCCACTCCCAGGTTATGTTGACATCGGGATTATCCCCGTGGGAGCGCGGGAGATCCGGATTGAAGAGGTGGCAGAAGCCGGGAATTTCCTGGCGCTGCGGAGCGAGGACCCGGAGAGATATTTCCTGAATGGTGGCTGGACCATCCAGTGGAACGGGGACTACAGGGTGGCAGGGACCACCTTCACCTACAAGAGGACAGGGAACTGGGAGAACCTCACCTCTCCAGGGCCGACGGTGGAGCCCGTGTGGATCCAGGTAGGATGGATCCTGCCTTCCTGGCGGGGCTGAGCTGCCGTGGTCCCTCCCCACATCCCGGGATGGGCTCTGCCCTCCTCGGGGTGTGTTCAGCCAGCGCTGGAGCAGCCCAGCGGGCGCTGCTGGCCTGGGAAGTGTTTCCAGCCCACAGCACTTCCAGCTGAGCCTCATCCCCTTTGCGACATTCTGTAAAATATTTACACGGGAGAGGGAGAGTGAGGAGAAGGAGCCATTCCCTGAGGCTTTTCCCATCTCTCATCAGGAGCAGGGAAAGAGCCCCCAGTGCTTCTGGCTGGGCTGGACACTCAGGAGTGGGGCAGCTGCCAGTTCATGTGCAGCTGTTGGGAGTCAATGTCCTCGTGGCCGGGAGGACGAGCCTGGCTCTGCAGACACCAGTGGCAATCATCCCACAGACCATGGCACAGCTGGCAGCAGGCTGGAGTCCCTCGTGGTGCCATGGTGCAGAGGTGGTGATGGCCACGGAGCTGCACCCCAGGGACCCCCGGGATCCCCCTGCCCTGGCAGCCGGGGCCCAGCCCAGCGCGGTCCCTGGAGCATCCCCGCCTTTGCACGGGCTCACCCAGAGCTCGGCCCCCGAGCAGCCAAAATCTGCTCCTGCCCTTCCTTCAGCAGCAGCTCGGGGTGGGATGTGAGGGCCAAGGGCTGCTGTTAATGGGAATGCTGGCGTGCTCAGCACCCACAGATCGCTTTCTGGGATTCACGGACTAATTAAAACCTTCGGAGGAGAATGTTTCGATATTCATGGAGAGGTTTTGGAAAGACGCCCTGGCTCCCGCCAAAGCTCCAAGAACAACAAAGCTTTGGCAATAATGGGAGTGCTTAGGCTAAGAAAAACAGGGATGAACTCCCAGCCCTGGCGAGCGCGGGTGCGGGAGGCGCTGTGAGCAGGGCTTGTGTCAACCCCAGGAGCAGCAGGAGCCCGTGGTTTGCAGGGGGAGGCAGTTTAGGAAATTCCACCCATGGGCCGGGACACCTTCCACAAACCGTGTTACTCCAATTTCCATCCAGCTCTGTTGTGGAGCTGGGCACAGGCTCAGTCCTTCTGCCCCTGCTGGGCAGTTCCTTCTCTCCTGAGAAGCCCCTGGGGCAATGCCACCCTGCACTGCCCTGCCCGGCCACCTCCTGCTGTCCCCTGTGTCCCCAGCTGCTGTTCACCCCTGCTGTCCACTGTGTCCTGTAGCTGCCATTCACCCCTGCTGTCCCCTGTGTCCTGTAGCTGCTGTTCACCCCTGCTGTCCCCTGTGTCCCCAGCTGCCATTCACCCCTGCTGTCCCCTGTGTCCCCCAGCTGCCATTCACTCCTGCTGTCCCCTGTGTCCCCAGCTCCTGTTCACCCCTGCTGTCCCCTGTGTCCCCCAGCTGCCATTCACCCCTGCTGTCCCCTGTGTCCCCAGCTGCCATTCACCCCTGCTGTCCCCTGTGTCCCCAGCTGCTGTTCCAGGAGACCAACCCCGGGGTGAGGTACCAGTACACGATCCAGCGCCCGGCCGACAGCGAGAACGAGATCGAGCAGCCCGAGTTCCTCTGGCGCTTTGGCTCCTGGAGCAGCTGCACGGCCACCTGCGGGACAGGTGAGTGCAGCCCTCGGGACCCCTCTCCGGGCACTGCAGCATCCCTGGGGAGCCTCGGGGATTCCTGGCTCTTGGGTTTCGCGAGGTGTTGGGGAGGAAGAAAGGGACATCTGCTGAGGTCACGGCTCGGTGCTCCCCGGGAGCCCCGGGGCTTTGTCAGCGCTCGCTCCCGGCTCGGTGTCCTGTTACCCGGCGGGGGACGGACACAAAAGGGCTTTAGAGGGATCAGGGAGTGTGGAAGGGGCTCTCCAGGGGGGGATATCCAGGGTTTCCGGAGGGCGCTGGGGTCCCGCAGTGTCCGGGTGGGGACATTTGCTTGTCCCCATCCTGCCCCCCAGGCTGGGCATTCCGGGGTGCCCAGGGCAGCTCTTGGGGCAGCTGATGCAGAGGGAAACTTCTGGAACATTGCCAGGGGGGGCTGGGAGCAGCGAGCTCTTCCTGGAGAGCAGCTGGCACTGGAAAAAAGGGGAATTCAAGGACACTCGTGCTTTCTAGGTAGCACAGAGCGCCAGGACACGGGCTGTGCTTAAAACCAGCTTTCCTTTGTATGATTGGAGCGCTTGGCTTGCAGAAGAGAAGGGAAATAGAGGAGTGAATCGGGCAGGAGTCGGGGGAGGGTGAGCAGTGGAGGAGGGCTGAGCCCCTCTTCCTGCACCGAGCGATGATGTGAGAGCAGATGTGGGTTTGGGAGAGCTCACACCGAGTCTCTGGTGAGCCCTGAGCCAGAGCTCAGCAGCTTCAGCAGGGTTCTGTCAGTCTCAGCTGAGCCTGTGGTGACAGCTCTCCGTGTCACAGGTCAAGTACGTGCTGCAGAAACGGGGACAGAGGCCGGAGCGTGGTGAGGTCACGCTCAGAACCCCTGTGAGCAGGCTGGGACAGGGGCTTTGGGCAGTGCCTTGTCCCTGGGCTGGGCTGGGGCAGCCAGAGGGGCTCCCCACAGCCCTGGGCACACGGGCTGGGGTGGCTGGCTGGCTGCAGCAGCTCCGTGCCTGCAGCGCCTGAGCTGCCGTGGGGCAGCCTCAGCACCCCTGGGCTTGCAGCTTCAGCCGCTGGTTTCATTTGCTTTCTGCTGTCCTGGTGGCTCAGGCTCACCGAGGGCCTCCTGTCAGCTGCTGGCTGCTTGGGTTGGGTTTGTGAAGCTGCACCAGGGCCAGTGTGGTGCCCAGCAGTGCCCCAGGGTGCCCAGCAGTGCCCAGCAGTGCCCAGCAGTGCCCCAGGGTGCCCAGCAGTGCCCAGCAGTGCCCAGCAGTGCCCCAGGGTGCCCAGAAGTGCCCAGCAGAGCCCCAGGGTGCCCCAGGGTGCCCCAGGGTGCCCATCAGTTCCCCAGGGTGCCCAGCAGTGCCCCAGGGTGCCCCAGGGTGCTCTCAGTGTCCGTCCCACCCGCAGGGGTGCAGCGGCAGGCCGTGCACTGTGTGGAGAGGCTGGCAGGCCTGGTGGAGGAGCGGTTCTGCGATGCCCTCACCCGCCCTGACGACCAGCAGCGCACCTGCAGCGAGGAGCCCTGCCCGGCCAGGTGAGAGCCCCTGCTCCCCTCCCCTGTCCCCAGCCTGGGGACGGCTCCCCAGCCCTGTGCTGCTCCAGGGCAGCGTCCCTGGGGCTGCCTGACCACTGCAGGGCATTGCCTGTCCGCAGGCTGAGCTCCCATCCTGGCAGGATCTCCTCTCTGCCTCTGTGCACTTCACCTGGCACAGCTCAGGGATCATCCCATCCCTGACCCTCTGTCTGAGCCCCCAGACCTTGGGCTGACACATTTGGGATCCTCCTTTCCCCTTGGGCTGACACATTTGGGATCCTCCTTTCCCCTTGGGCTGACACATTTGGGATCCTCCTTTTCCCTTGGGCTGACACATTTGGGATCCTCCTCTCCCCATGGTCCCCGTGACGGGCAGTGGGATGGATCCTGGGGCACAGCTCCTTGCTCTGGCTGAGATCTTTCCCTTTCCCCTTGTTCCCTTCCCCTGTCCCCCCTGTCCCTCCTGTCCCCGCAGGTGGTGGGTGGGAGAGTGGCAGACGTGCTCGGCCACGTGTGGCCGCCCGGGGCTGATGAAGAGGACGGTGCTGTGCATCCAGAGCGTGGGGCTGGACGAGCAGAGGGCCCTGCAGCCAGAGCACTGCCAGCACCTGGCCAGGCCGGACAGCACCGCTCCCTGTCACCCACAGCTGCCCTGTCCCTCCCCCTGGGCTGTGGGAAACTGGTCTGAGGTGAGAGGGAGCGCCGGGGGTGTCCCAGTGTCCTGCAGAGGGGTGGGAGCCGGGCCCAGGTGTCCCCAGACACCCCAGCCTGGCCAGGAGCGATGGGTGTGCTGACAGAAAACCCGGGGCCGTGTCTCTGTGGGCTCTGCAGCTCCCAGGGATGGGAATTCCATTGCTGGAGAGGTCTCAGGGCAAGGAAGGAGCGCTGGGCAGTTGAACTCTGCCCCATCTCTGAGCTCACACACAGGGTGAGGGCCACGCTCCGTGTGGCACCAGGAGGGCAGGGATGAGGTTTCCAGCTGGACTCAGAACAGCCTGGTGTGGTGGAAGGTGTCCCTGTGTCCCTGCCCATGTCAGGGGCTGGAACTGGGTGATCTTCAAGGTCCTTTCCAACCCAGATGATTCCATGGGCTGATTAATGGTGACATTCTGTGTAGCCTTGATTTATTTTTGTGTTTATGGGAATCAGCTTAGCCACAGGCTGAGGGTTTCGACCAGCAAATGATAACTCCTGATTTCAGCAGCCGTTCCAAAAGTGTTCAGAGTGAAGACAAATATCAGGAGAGAAAGGAGAGAGCCTGGGAACAGAGCTTGTTGCTAAGGAACAAATGGAATCAAATGGGAGCAGAGAATTTGAAGGCTAGATGAGAGCGAGTTGGGAATATTTTTCTAGGGGCCCACAATAACCACAATTAAGGGCTGAGAAAGATGGATGCAATGGTTTAACAGGAAAATTACAGTTTGTTGGTGGGTCAGTGCTGGGCAGGGCCAGCCCCAGCCCTCACAGCTGTCCTCTGCGCTGGTGGCACCAATGGATTTGTGAGCCCAGGAGAAATGTGTTTGGGATTTTGAGGTTCTGTCATTTTTCTGTCCTTTAATTCAAAGGGAGAGCCCTCTTTCTTTTCCATTTCCACCACCACCATAATTCAGGGAGTTGGAAGCTCCCCAGAGCTGTGGTCCTTCTGGCAGCAGCAGCAGCAGCAGCAGGCTGGGGCAGGAGCACGTGTGCCCGTCTGGCACCCAGAGGGGCTCTCTGGGGTTTGGGTGGCCCCAGCTGCTTCAGCACTGGGACTTGGTAGCCCAGAAGGGCCCTGAAGCACCCCACATCCAGCCTGATGGACGTTCCCAGGAGGCTGATGCTGTCAGAAGGCTGGTTTGTTGTTCTCCAGCTCTCCCACGGGATGGCTGTGCCCTGGCAGGAGCACGTCCTGCCGTGCCAGCCTGCCCCAATGCCTCCTGCTCAAGGCTGAACCCTCCATCCAGCTCAGTGTGCTCCCACACGGGGCTCCTGGCAGCCCTCACTCCTTATCTGTGTCCCAGGGGCTGTCCTGATAACCCAGCCCTGGTAAATAACCTCCCTCCGTCCCCCCTGCAGGCGCTGCGGTGCCTGGGGTTATCTCCTGGATGGAGCTGGAGGCCTTGGCTGGGCAGCTCCAGCTCGGTGGGAGCTGAGCTGTTTTCCCTGGCTGCTGTGCAGTCCCAGGGGGAGGATCAGCCCTCTCTCAGGTGCTGGTGTGTGGCTGTTTGGTTCCAGCTCCTGGAAAGGCCTGGTGCTGGCCACGTGCTGTTACCAGAGAACCCTGCAATGTTCTGGGGTGGAAGGGAACTCATCCAGTGCCACCCCCCTGCCATGGGCAGGGACACCTTTCACCAGTCTGGGTTTCTCCAAGCCCCAAATGCAGCAGAAAATGCTGCTCTTCTCCTTCCCAGCTTCTTTTGTACTGAGCCCTCTCAAAGAGCCCATTATGGGGGTGTTCTGTGTCCCCAACAAAGCTCCTTCCTGACCTCTGCCTTTTCCCTACTGGGACAACACCCGTGTTGTTACTCCCTGCTTCAAAGAATGCTCTTGTAGAAGAAGAGATGCAATTCATGGCAATAGGTCACAGGAAAGACCTATTAGATCATCCCAGCCCTGCCCAGCGTCCATCTCCCGGGAAAGCTGTTTGTGCCTGGAGTGCAGGTCAGGGATCACCCTGAGCAAAGTGTCCCCAGCACCAGCCCTGCTCGGGGCTGCTCTGCCGCGGGGACAGCCACAGAGGGAGGTTTGGGCAGTGATGCTGATTTCCAGGGTGAGCAGAACCTGCAGGCTGGCCCAGGGGCAGGGTGACACAGAGGGGACACCAGGAGCTGCCCAGGGGCAGGGTGACACGGAGGGGACACCAGGAGCTGCCCAGGGGCCGTGTGACACAGAGGGGACACCATGAGCTGCCCGGGGGCAGGGTGACACGGAGGGGACACCAGGAGCTGCCCGGGGGCAGGGTGACACGGAGGGGACACCAGGAGCTGCCCAGGGGCCGTGTGACACAGAGGGGACACCAGGAGCTGCCCAGGGGCAGGGTGACACGGAGGGGACACCAGGAGCTGCCCCGGGGCAGGGTGACACGGAGGGGACACCAGGAGCTGCCCAGGGGCAGGGTGACACAGAGGGGACACCAGGAGCTGCCCAGGGGCAGGGTGACACGGAGGGGAGGGAGCAGCACTGGCACCACTCCAGGGCTGCCCCACAGACCTGTCCCTCTCTGTCCCTTGCCAGTGCTCGGTGACCTGTGGGAACGGGACCCAGAGCCGCCCTGTCCACTGCAGCAACAGCACGGGGACCGCCTGTGACCCTGCCCAGAGACCCAGCCCGCACAGGGGCTGCTCCCTGCCACAGTGCCACAAGAAATGGGACAGTGCCAACGCAGACTGGTCTGGCAGCGGCTCCTCCAGCAGGGAGATATTTAACGAAATCCATTACGTCCCCAGCAGCCGCATTCCTAAATTTAACCCCTTGATCCCAAGCATCCCCGAGTCCAACGATGTCAATGTGATCACCGAGGAGGACTTCTCAGCCAGGAAAGGAAATGTCTTCGTTGACGATTTTTACTACGATTACAACTTTATCAACTTCCATGAGGATCTGTCTTACTATCCCTTCACGGAGAAGGAGAGCAAAGGCGAGGAGCCAAAGGCCGAGCAGGGCACGGGTGGCACGGAGGGGCCCTGGGGGCTGCCCACCGAGGGACTGCTCACCCCCGAGCTGGGAGGAGAGAGCCGGGAGCCCCCCGGCACCGAGGAGAATGTGCATGAGCGAGAGACACAGCGCGGCCACCCAGCCACCAGGGACAGGCTGAGCGTGCTCCCCGAGGATGTGGGACCAGCCACCCCCGGATACAGCACCCCCGGCTTTTGGGGCGAGGAGGAGGAGGAGGAGGA
The DNA here is from genome assembly GCF_001522545.3 of Parus major. Classification (NCBI taxonomy): domain Eukaryota; kingdom Metazoa; phylum Chordata; class Aves; order Passeriformes; family Paridae; genus Parus; species Parus major. Next base: position 19,506,167 of record NC_031779.1, read on the forward strand.
GGAGGAGGAGGAGGATGCGGTGCTCGTGCCCCGCTCTGAGCACCACCCGCCCAGCCAGAGCTCTGCAGACCCACCCTGGGATGAGCCCCACGGGGCTGTGCCCACCCGGAGCAGCCTGGGGCGGGATGCGGGTCCGGAGGTGTCCCCCGGGCCAGGAGCTCCGGGCAGCACAGAGGGACATGGCCCAGCCAGGGCTGCAGGGAGCGGCCACCGGGACCCCGGGGACAGGGGTCTGGCCACCAGCAGCGACAGCAGTGGTGCAGCCCCGCAGCCCACGGAGCGGCACGGCTGGGCAGGAGTGCCCGGGGGGATGCTGGACACGCAATCCCCTGGGATGCAGAGGGCACACCCTGCCTCGCCCACACCGCTGGGCTGGGGGGCGGCAGGGAGTGCTGGCAGCCCCCACCCTGCCGTGAGTCCCCCTCCTGCGGCTGCTGCTGGGGCTCCCGTGGGACACCAGCCAGGGCTGCACGCCCCCACAGCCCCAACCTCAGTGCCCTCGGTGGCCACAACAGCCCCTCCGGTGTCCTTGTCCCCTGCCACGCCCGAGCCACCCACCCAGCTCAGCTCCAGCGGCCTCACCCAGCAGGATGCTCTGCTGCCAGCCCTGCCCACAGCCCCAGCTCATGGCCCCCCTGCCCACGCAGCACGGTCACCCCTGGAATGGGGGACACAGGGGGTGTCCCAGCACCTGGACCCGCCCCACACCGAGCTGACCTCCCATGGGACCCTGCTCAGCCTCACTGCTGGGGCACCCTCACCATGGACACCCCCAGGGACATCAC
>NC_031779.1:19507183-19509093 GCF_001522545.3 Parus major
GGGACCCCTCACCATGGACACCCCCAGGGACATCACCAGGGGACCCCTCACCACGGACACCCCCAGGGACATCACTGAGTGACTCCTCACCATGGACACCCCCAGGGACATCACTGAGTGACTCCTCACCATGGACACCCCCAGGGACATCACCGAGTGACCCGTCACCATGGACACCCCCAGGGACATCACCGAGTGACTCCTCACCATGGACACCCCCAGGGACATCTGCCTCTGGGGATGGGGGACACGAATTGTCCCAGGCCACCCCTTGGCCCCCCCAGCTGTGGGAGAAGAGGCTGGAGGAGGAGGAGGAGGAGGAGGAGGAGGCTGTGCTTCCACCATCGGCCGCCGCAGCAGCCACTGCCAAGCCCAGCTGGGAGGTCGGGAACTGGAGTGAGGTACGTGGTGAGTCCCATGAAAAGTGACACGGCCAGTGCGGATGTGAGACCTGTGCTGGCTGGCTCTGGGCTCCTGGCAGCAGTCAGTGACTGCGGTCATTAGTGCTAATTAAGAAACAAAAGCTAAAGGCACCCCCAGCCCCGGGGTGCTGCCCGTTTTCCCCCTATGCTGTGGGCAGCCCTGGCCATGAGAATCCTCCTGGGAGCCAGCAGGGCAGGGAGAGGAAGGGTCAGTCCCAGCCAGAGCAGAAACACTGGAATGGGCTATGGAGGAGCGTGTTCCTCCTCCTCCTCCTCCTCCTCCCCTGGGCTGGGCGCTGCTCAGAGGGGCAGCTCCTCTCCCCACATCACCCCACAGCCCCTTCCTGGTGCTCCAGGCCGGAGCTGTGTCCCCAGGGCTCCCTCGGTGGCCGGCCCCAGGGCAGGGCTGCTGGCGGTGGGGTGGCCACAGCAGGTCCCTGTGTTGCAGTGCTCGGCCACGTGCGGTGTGGGTGCGGTGTGGAGGCCGGTGCGCTGCAGCAGCGGGGCTGAGAGCGGCTGTGCCGCGGCCGACAGACCCGTTCCTGCCCGGAGGTGCTCCCTGAGACCCTGCTCGGCCTGGCGTGTGGGCAACTGGAGCAAGGTAAGGGGCCCTGCGGGGAGGGAGGGTCCCCAAAACCCGCGGGGAGGGAGGGTCCCCAAAACCCACGGGACAAGGTGGCTCTGGGCTCACTCCTGCTCCTTGCCCCACGGCTCACATAGGTAAAGGTTTGCACTTGCCACAGGGTTTAAATTACTCATCCCACAGTAGTTTCATTTTTCCTGCTCTTGGGCTGTAAAAAAGTCGGGAATTTGCAAAAGCTGAATGAAGTGGTTTGATGAAGGTTGGCTGGGGCTGGACAGCCTGGTCTAGCGGGTGTCATCATCCCATCACAGGGGCCTGGAGCAAGGTGCTCTTTGAGGTCCATCCCAAACCAGTGTGTGGCTTGTCAGTCTCTGGACAGTGTTCTGGCACTCTGCACTGCAGTGCCAGGGGATGTTTGCAGTTGGGTTGGGTGAATTCGGTGGGTTTGGTGGTGGGGAACAGCCCTCCTCGCTCTGGGTGGTCGCTGTTCCTTGGGATCATCAGTTCCTCAAGGCATAAAGACTGCTGTTGTTACCGCTGGGAGCCAGCTGTTTCCCGAGGGGTGCTGGTGACAGACCGGCTGCACACACCGTGCTTGGTCTGCAGCACGAGGGGAAGGGACGTGGTGTCAGCTCAACCCAAAGTGCTCCCTGGGGCCGCCCGGGCCGTGCTGCCCCTCCCAGCGCCCTGCTGTGTCCTTCCCCAGTGCTCCAGGAGCTGCGGCGGGGGCACCAAGGTGCGGGATGTTCACTGCATCGACACCCGGGACCGGCGGCTGCTGCGGCCCTTCCACTGCCGGGCTGCGCTGCCGCAGCCGCCGGCACAGCTGCCGTGCCGGAGCGCACCGTGCCTGGCCTGGTACACATCCTCCTGGAGAGAGGTACGGGCTGCCCCGGGACAGCTCA
>NC_031779.1:19510430-19513109 GCF_001522545.3 Parus major
CCCGCTCCCGCTGTGCAGTGCTCGGCTCCGTGCGGAGGGGGCATCCAGCGGCGGCAGGTGAAGTGCATGGACACCAGGACGGGGGTGGCCGAGGAGGACAGCAGCCTGTGTGACCACGAGCCCTGGCCAGACAGCACCCAGAAGTGCAACCCCCAGGACTGTGACAGCTCCGAGCCGGGTGAGCCAAGGCACAGCCAGCCTGGGAAATGGGAAGGGTGTGGGGAGATGGAGCGGGCGTTTCATTCGTGGGTTGTGTAAGGCCAGCTCGGCCTTACAATTAATTATCAATTGATAATTAAGTGGGAATGTTATAACTGTCTAGAAACGTCCAGAGCAGCCATCCCTGAAGGGGCCAAGCAGGGTTTTGCTGGCACAGATGTGGGCTGGGATGTGCTTGGAGTGTCAGTGTCAGCTCAGGGACAGTGTCAGTGTCACCCCGAGGGACCCTGCGGGGTGAGGGGACCCCATCCAGGGGCAATGGGGAATTCAGGAAAAGGAGGGCAGAGGGCAATACCCAGTGCTGGAGCTCTCAGGAGGATGTTTAGTGGTTTAGTCCCAGAACACACGAGACTTGTGAGACAAGCTGGGCCCAGCATAAGGAAATAAAATAAAGGAGCAGCTCCTCAACATCTTCAGGTGTGTCTGAGCAGGGAGCCAGGGAGCCAGCCCCATTTTAACCTGTTTGTCATTCACCTGCCCCAGCTGCAGCCACAGTGCTCGGCCACACCACGGGCACTCACTCGGCTTCTTCTCCCTCCTCCACTCACAGAGATCCATCCCCAGCTCCAGGCAGTTCCCTGGCAGACAGAAACCTGGGCATGCAAGGGTTAACAGCACTTACAGAAAAGCAACATAATGAGGGATCAGATGTCACTGATATCAGCCTGTCAGTCACTTAGCAGCTTTATCTTTTTAATGTGTCTGAGCAAAAGAAAAGCTCTTTGGCTGCCCAGAAAGCATTGCTGGACTTCAGGAGGTTTGCTGGACAAAGGCAGGGCTGACAGGGTTAGGGTTAGGGTTGGGGCAGGGGCAGCAGCAGCTGGTGCCAGGGGTGGAGGAGCCGGATCCATGGAGCTCCACACATCCCTGAGCCCATTCCAGCCTTCCAGCTCTTTCTGTTTATCCCATGCCCGGGGTGTTCCTCCTGACACCTATTCCAGAGCAGGCAGGAGCGCTGGCTTGGCTTGACTGGGATTTGGCCACTGTTGGCCATCAGGATGTTTTTAGCCAGGAATCTGCTCCTTTTTGGAGCATTTCCAGGGCCCTGGGGCACTCCAGCATTTAGGAAATGATGAGTCAGCCCTGCTCAAGACACGATGTGCGGTTTTGGTCAGGGGAAAATTTCCGTGCCAGGCTCGGTGATGAGAGCTATGGAGCCGAGGCTGGACCAGAATAACCACTGAGATGAGTAGGAAGCACACAAATAAATGGTAAAATCCTGGATCAAAAATGACATAAATGCTCTGGCTGCAGCCCAGGGCAGGAAACGCCTCTTGGAAATAGAAATGTTTCCAGCCAAAGCATGAAGGGGAACAAAACTTTCACATGGCAGGAAATCCCAGATGTGTAAATGCGCAGTCAAAGGCTCCCAGAAAGACATAAATGTAACTCCAGCCCTTTCCTGTGCTTTAGGGGATCTTCAGTGCACAGGATGGGTTCAGGCTGGAGCAATCCATGTTTTTGTGGAGAGCCTCTCCCTCCTCTGGAGCGAGGTTCCCCAGTGCCAGCAGAACCAGGGCTGGGTCTGTCAGTGGTCATGTCCTCACTGGACACAAAAGTGCCAATAACCCCAGCAGGGTTTAAATGTTCCAGCATTATCAGATGGAACAGATGAAGCACAAACATCTCACAGCAATCGGCTCCTCAATTAAAGGAGGTCGGGATTAATTAGAAGCAGAGTCCTGGTCTGTTGCCAGGTTATAAATTAATTGAAGATTCCACCAAGGTTATTTCTGAATGTTGTCCTACAGCTGCAGGCAGCTGTGAGTCCTCAGATGGCTCCTGGGAGCTGCAGGGCCGTGGGCACCCCAGTGCCTCCCTGTGATGCTGGGAACATTTCTCTGGGAATTGTTGAGGGTGCCTTGGAAAGGAGCTGAGCCCCAGGTCGGGATGAGGGCCTGGAGAAACCTGCAGCAGTTTATCAGCAGATCAGACAGAATTAAACCAGAAAGGTGGGAGCTGCTGTGTGACTGGAGAGGGAGCAGGGGTGGATGGAGCTGCTCACTCAGCTGGTCCCTGCAGGCTGCTGGCTGTGCTGGACACGGCACGTCCTGCTGGCACTGCCACCTCCCTGCCCAGGACACAGCAGGGCTCTGCGTGCTCCTCTGGCCGTGCCATGGAATGAATCACTTCCCTCGTGCCCATTTCTCCAGATCTGACACCTGGGAGGTCTCTGAGCTCCCCAAATCTGCCCCAGGCAGGTGCCAGCCAGGTGAAGGGGCCAGTTCTGGGCTCCAACAGCAAACACAGCTGTTCCACAGGTGTCTGAGCTTGGAATTCCAAAGGGATGAGGTAAAGACTTCACTGGCTCAAGGACAAGTGTGTATGAAGTGGTGCAGTTGCTCTGGGAGCGGGACAGAGCCCAGCCCTGTGTCCTGAGAGCCCAGCCCTGTGTCCTGAGAGCCCAGCCCTGTGTCCTGAGAGCCCAGCCCTGTGTCCTGAGAGCCCAGCCCCGTGTCC
>NC_031779.1:19514294-19515831 GCF_001522545.3 Parus major
ATCCCATCCCATCCCACTGACCAGAGGCCACAGGGAGACACCTCATCCCCAGAGCAGGACCCTGGGATAATTTTCTTGTTAAATTCAGCCCTGGCTCCGAGAGCATCCCGAGGGCCAGAGGTCAGCAGCCTAATTCCCTGGATTTGCTAGCTCAGCTCCAAGCTCAACCTTTCCTTGTTGTTACAAAACGTGTTCCAGGAAGTTTATTTTTCCCAGGAATAAAAGTAAAAGCTTAGGTCTGGCTGGCAGAAGCTTAAATGAAATTTAAAGCGACTTCCACACCGACCTAAAAAAACAGCCCCAAAAAAGTGGGGCTTTTCAGTCTCTGATGTGCTGACTTAGCCTGGATTTTTAAAGCCCTGCTTTAAGCTATTTCTTTAGCCTGAGGTTTGGCATGGACTCACAGAACGTGGGTCCAAATGAAGTGTGAGGATTATATAAAAAATTGTTAATAGAAAGAAATAGCAGTAGAAGGATTAAATGAGAATTGGGTGGGTTCTGTAGGTCCCTCTCTGAAGAGCTGACAAATTAAGTGCTTACTATGGCTTCCCTTGCCCAAGACCAAATTCCAGGGAGGAATCCCCAGCCCAGCCAAGGTTTTCAGAGCTGAGCCTGACCCCGCAGACATCCACCCTGAGACTGCAGCAGGATCTGGGAAAGGGATGGGAACTCAGCCCCTCAGCAGCTCCCATTGACTTCACCAGGGAGCGTTGGGAAAGCGCTCTCAGGGGTGGGGTGGGACTGTGGGGGTGTCCTGTGCGGGGCCAGGGCTTGGGCTGGGTGATCCCTGTGGGTCCCTTCCAGTCTGGATATTCTGTGATCCATGAGGTCATTTGGCTTCGGAGCCCTGGGGTCTCCAAAGGTCAGCAGAGCCTCCAGCCAAGGGTGGTGGCTCTTCTCCCCCTGCCCGAGCCCATCCCTGCCGTGTTCCCCAGGAATCCCATCCCCTGTGCCTGAGGAGGGGTTCAGGAGCAGGAACCCCTGGCAGGGTGTGCTCACTGCTGCCTGGGCATGGGGCAGGGACAGGAATTTCCTGATGGGCCCAGGGCGCTGAGCCGCTGGAAAGGGATCAGGAAAGAGCTGAACCATCGCTCCAAGCCTGGAAAGCGGCCTCCCAGTGTGAGCTTCACAGCTCTTTCCAAGGAAGGCAGGAGGCAGCTTGGTTGGGATCCATAAATAACTTTCTAGGAAGCTGAGAGAGCTAAAAATACTGAGGGTCTGTGCAGGGTCTGCTCGGGAGAGCATTCCCCAGCAGTGCCCAGGACGTTCCCACCCGTCCATCCAGGCTGAGTCCTGCTCTCATGGGACACCCCAGAGGTGTTCCAGGGCCCTGCTGAGCCATCCCTGTCCTGCAGCACATGGGAATAGCTGTATTGCTGTGCTCCAGTGCAGCCTGGGGCATCAGGGGATGTTATCCTGACAGCCCCCGGAGCACAGCTCCAACAAACACTGCCCTGTTTCCAGTGGCTCTGGGATGTTCTGCCCACCCGACCCTGCCCAGGCTGGCCAGAGATTTCTCACCTGCTCTGCTCCCCAG
>NC_031779.1:19517787-19522035 GCF_001522545.3 Parus major
GGAGCTGCTGGCAGCAGCACAGGGGTTCCTGGAGCCCTGGGGAGATGTTCTGGAGCTGCTGGCAGCAGCACAGGTGCAGTTTCTGCCGGGTGGGTGCCCGGGCACAGGAGGGCTCTGAGCTGGGGGAGCTCTGTCCGTGCCCCTCCAGGCGGTGCCAGCTCCCACAGAGTCCTGGGATGGTTTGGGATGGAAGGGCCCGGAAGGATCATATCCTGCCACGTTGTCACATCAGACAGCCGACGGCCGTGGTGGCACTGACAGCCTCCTGTGCTCTGCCTCCCCTCCAGGTGCGCCCTGCGAGCGCGACCGCCTGAGCTTCGCCTTCTGCCGGACGCTGCGGCTGCTGGGCCGGTGCCAGCTGCCCACGGTGAGCGCCCAGTGCTGCCACAGCTGCCACCAGCACGGGCTGCTGGCCCCCGGCCGCGGCCACCAGCGGCTCTCCCGGAGGTGACAGCGCTGGCCCAGCTCGGGGCTCCTCGGGGCCAGCCCCGGCTCCCAGGCCCTGCTGCTCTCTCCCGGTGCTCAACCAGCGGCGGGGCTGGGCTGCGGCTCCCGCTGCTCCCCACGCTCCTGTGCGGTCACACAGGGGAAAGGGCAGCTGGAAGCAGCAAGAATTCGGGGAACGGCTCCCAGAAACGCTTATGGTGCTATCATTCGACATGTGCAGCCTCTCGGAGGTGTTGGCTGGCCAGCACAAACCTTGACTTTTATTATTTTTTTGTATTTCTGAGGTGAGCATCCAGCATTCCACCGGCTCTGCCGACCCTTTGGGGTAGGGATTTGTGGGGTTTTTTTTTTATTCTTGAAGGGATTTTTTATCCTTGAAGCTGGCAACCCATTCCTGCCATTTTCATTAAAATGTTTACGCACTGAAGCTGAACAGATTTAATTTAAGAAGTGGAGACAGGGCAGAGGAATAAAGTTTCAGCTTCAGTTGGGGCGTGCAGGGCTCCTACCCTGTCTCCCCACTGCTGTGTCCCCCTGGAGCAGAGGGCACCACAGGGATGCCGAGGTTTGGAGGCCACCAGCTGATTCCCTTGTGTGCATTTGGGCAGGAGAGGGAAGCTGTGGCACATCCCCTCCCTGCTGGGAGCCAAGCGCTCAGCCCCTGCTGAAATCCACATTTCTGGATGTGTAGCACTGTAATGCTTGGTTAAGATGTTTTTCTGTGCCCCTACAGGCTGAACCCTTTTTTTTTTCCCTGCTTATCTAGATTCTCCTCTGTTAAGGTTAGCTGATTTTTAACTAGAATATCCAATTTCCTCTGAGGCCCAGCCCCTGCCGCCGGCTCGCGGAGCGCTGTGGGAATGAATCCCTGCCCGTCCCAGGGCGGGTTTGCTGGCAGGTTGGTCTCTGGAGGAGGGCAGGAGTGTTTAGGTAGGAATTCCTCTCCCTATTCAGGCTGTGGAGGATGCCCCAGAGCTGGGGGACCTTGAAGGGCCATGCTGCCTGTGCTGGGCAGTCAGGCTGGAGCCCATCCCGGCCTGCAGAGCTCCAGGTGCATCCAGGGCTGTCGGGAGCAGCTCTCAGTGCAAGGGGGAAACTCCTGTGTGTGATTTGTATGTAAAACACAAGCCATGACTTCACCATTTGTGCTTTATTCCGTTCCAAGGTGGTGGTGTCAGTTTTTATGGTCCAAGAAGCCGTGTCCAGTCCTGGTTTCCCTGTCCCCAGCCTGTCTCCCTCCCAGGACTGCAAAGGGCCAGCCCTTGTGCTGGGCTCTCACGGCTCACGAGTGTGTTAAATTAAACAGTTACTGAAGGAAACAGGTGGGTTTCACATTTTCTCTTCCCCATGGGGAATGCTGAAGGTTTTCAGTTAATTGGAGATGGTTCAGGCGCTGGCAGCAGGAAGGAACCATCAGTTTGCACACGAAAATCATTCACAGCTGCCGTTTGCAACTGGGATTTGCTGATTAAAACATGAGCCGGGTTGATGGGGTAAATCAGGTCTGCAAATCAATTTATTTGTGGCACAGGATCTGGTGAGCCTCTCCTGCAGGGCCTTTCCACGTGCAGGGTCCCATCTGTGCCCGGCTGAGGGCACGGGATAATCCCTCCTGTGGGACACCAGGCTGTTCCTGGCCACATAACGAGCCAGGCCTCCCACCAGCACAGAAACTGCTTCATCAGTGACAATAAAACACATCTGGCTTAAATATCTGCAGTATTTTCTTGCAGTGAGACACCTCCAGTGAGGGTCTCTGCAGAGAGGCTCTTCACAAGGGCCTCAGAAGGGGGAATGGCTTCCCCCTGACGGGACAGGGTTGGATGGGACACAGAAATGTCTTTTTCCTTCTTCTGAAGATGCTGTTATTGTCCCAGCACAAGCAGGATGTTATTCAGACAGAGCTGCTGCAGCGGGGCGAAAGGAGGAAAGGGCTCAGGGATCAAAAGATGCTTGAAATAGGATCATGGAATGGTTTGGGTGGGAAGGGACCTCGAAGGGACCTTAAAGCCCATCCAGTTCCTCCCCGTGGCAGGGGGTGGGACTGGATGGGCCTTAAGGTCCCTTCCCACCCAAACCATTCCATGATGTCCTGGAGGACTCTGAGAGGGCCTTTTGGCTTCAGATCAGCAGTCAGAGCTCTGTGCCTGCCTCGGTCACTGCCAGACATTTCCATGCTGGAGACAGGAAGGAAGAGGAGCTCGTTGGGAAGCAGCAGCTGCTGCTGGAGGAGCTTGTTTGTGTCTCAGATCCTCCTGGCAGAGCACCTGTGGTGTTCCAGCTCTCAGCCCTCACCAGGGCCCTCTGTCCAGCCCAGGTGGCCTCAGCCGGGGGGTTTTAATTCCCAGGGAGCCAAAGGTCATCGCTCCTTCATCAGCTGCACAGGGAGGGGCACGGATCCAAGCTGGGCAGGCAGCGGGGCCAGGAACAGCTCAGCTCCCACCTGTCCCTAACAACAGGAAAGGGATTTATTTCTTCTTGTTCTTGAAAGCTCCTGGTGCTGCTCAGAAAGGGCTCACGGGGTCCCCACAGCACAGAGGGGCAGGACAGCAAGGGGAGGATTTGAGAAATGTCACTGCTTTATCTTTTTGTTTGGATTTTAATTGGCAGCTGATCCCTGCCAGCTGCTCCGGTAGGGAACGGCTTTCACCACCCCCTGCACCCNGTCCCAGCAGGCAGGGGCTGGAGCGAGCCCCCCGCCTGCAGGAGTGATGTGATCCCCTCCATCCCTCTCTGAATTTATCTCTCAGTGATAAATTGCTTTTCTGGGGGCACAGGGACACTCTGGCTGGGCACAAAGAGCTGCAGCTCGGGAGGCAGGGAGGAAATACCTCAGGTGAAACAGAAAATGAAGTTTAGAGCAGTGTAGTGACCTCCTCACCGCTGGGCTGGGGGCTGGGGCTGGGACTGAAATCCCAGCCGGGGGAAAAGTCTGTGCTCTGCATCTGCCGAGGGTCAGAATTCCCGTGGGAATGGGGGCAGCAGCTGTTCCCTGGGCACAGCCTTTGTTCCCAGAGGGGACAGGCTGAGGGCAGCGGTCACTGAGAGCTCCCTGGGCTCGGGGGCCTTTCCCCTGCACAGGAATGTCCTGAGAAAGACAAAAGTCCCTTTGCCTGCCTCTTTCTGTCCCTGCTCTGCCCTGGTGGAGGGTGCCCGGGACAAGCAATGGGGGATTGGCCCCAGAGTGCTTCAGCTCTGCCCTTTCCCAGAGAAAAGCTGTCATGTGTTTTAATTCCTTGCACAGGAGGCAAAATTGGAATTGCAGAACCACAGAGTTTAAGCTTAGGCTCTTTTTGGAGTTGATGCAGTTTAAGCGAGGCTTACAGCGCTGGGTGAGGAGCTGCAGGGCTCAGGGGGTCGTCCTTGCTCTGAGATAGAGAAGGAGGAAACCAAAAATTCAAAGAAAGCAGCTGGGTGTCCATATGAAGCAGGTGTATTTGGTGGTGGCTCTGTGCTGCTGGGGCCTGGGGGAGCCTGGGCTGCCACGGGAGCAGCCTTCCCAAACAAAGCCCATCCTCAGAGCAGCACCAGAGTTGTTTTGAGGGCTGCAGGACACCTGCAGGAAGCGAACCAGATGATTCAGGTTCTCAAAATAACCAGAACAATTCAAAGAAAAATGAATTCTGGCCTTTCTGCCGCTCTGCTGGCACTGGGGGGGCTGGGGACTGGCAGGATGGGAGGGGGCTGTGCCCTGCACCTCGGTTCTGTTCCTGGAGCCCTGGGGAGACGTTCTGGAGCTGCTGGCAGCAGCACAGGGGTTCCTGGAGCCCTGGGGAGATGTTCTGGAGCTGCTGGCAGCAG
>NC_031779.1:19525065-19536148 GCF_001522545.3 Parus major
CGGGATGTTCCCGGGATGCTCTCGGGATGTTCCCGGGATGCTCCCGGAGCTCGGCCGGGGAGGCTCCTCCCGGCACGGCAGTGCTGTGGCTTGCTGGTGCCCTCTGCAGTTGTCCCTCCCTGCTGTAAACGCAAAGGATTCATAATCCGAAGGAACAATTTTAGGACTTTTTGGCCCAGACGAGGGCGGTGGCCCGCGGGTGTCCTCCCGGGTTTGGAGGAGCACCCCGTGCACCCCCAGCACCTCAAGTGCTGCCCGTGGCACCCCCTGTCCCTGTCCCTGCTGCTCCTCAGCTGCTCCCCTGGCACCCCCAGTGTCCCCACAGGCCGATGGCACCAAAGCCTCTGCCCAGCCCGGGCTGTGGATGGACACAGAGCCCAAGGCCAGATAAAATGGGGACCTTGGGAAGTGCAGCAGCTCCTGGGGAGTCACCTCCCAGTGCCCCAGCCATGAGCCACTGCCCGAGGAATTGGGAATATTCCTGGTTTCAGAGGCCTGGCTTTGGGATCTGGCCCATTTTCCCAATTCCCCTTTTCCCAAATTGTTGCTCCAGAGAAGAACTTTTAACCTCTGTGCCCAGCACAAAGCCCTCAGGGCAGTGCAGGAGCAAGGAGAGCCACCCTGCTGTCACCAGAGCATCCCGTTCCCCGTGCTGCCAGCTGTGCTCAGAGCTGGGGATGCAGCTGTGCTGGTGATCTGAGCAGGGCAGGGGCACAGAGAGCCCTCAGGTTAGCCCTTCACGCTATCTGTGGCCCCAGGATGCACAGAACCTCCTTGCTGGCACAGATAGCTGCGTTCTGAAAACAAAACATCAACCCTGCTGCTGAAGAGCGAAAAAACCCCAAATTCCAGGAAAGAAGCCAACAGATAACGACAGCTCAGGCTCCCTGGAGCATTTGGTTCATCCCTGCAGGAGTTCCCTGCCTGGACCCCTTCCCACACTGGGGTGGGACACAGGACGTGTCCCCTGGGCTGGCACATTTGTCCATGGGGGTACAAAGGAGTTGGAAATTTAACTGAAATTTATTTGAAGCTGAGTAACTGAAGTTGAAAAGTGTTTTTTTCAAAACCGGGGGAAAAAAGGGGATTGTTCTCCTCCTCCTTCCTCCCCTCTAATTAATTTTTTTCAGCTAATTTGGCACTTGAGGGGAAGGGCCTTGCTGTGCCATGGAGCAGTTCAGTGGTTTACCAAGGGGAATATTCATTCCCCTGTTTGTAATGCTGAGTCCATTCCATCCTTCCATGCCCTCAGGAAAGCTTTATGGGGATTATTAAAAGAGCCACAAATCCCTGAAATCCCAGCAGATGTTTGCACTGCCCTGCAAGGGTCCCTCACCATGGAAGCAGCACTGCAGGGAGGAGCAGGAGCCACTGCAGCAGATCCTGAACACCTGGGAGGGCACTGCCTGCTTCCAGGGAAAGGTAAATCCAGGCTCAGACCCAGAGCTGTGGAAAGGAAACCTGGGAGTGTCTCCAGTGAAAAAGAAAGGTGGGACAGCTGGAGGTGTGAGGGATGCTCCAGGTAGGATCAGTGAAGGAGCAGTGACAGGAACAGGACAGAGGGAGCCAGCAGGAGCAGGAGCTGTGGGATGCTCTCACCTCCCACCCTGCAGGAAAGTCAGAAGGAAAAGCAGGATCGAGTTCTCATCCATAGGGAAACTTCACCTTCAGGGTGGTTATAAAGCAGAGCTTCCAGAATCAGAAATGTGTAACATGAACAGGGAAAAGAGCACAAGGATTTAGCAGGAATTGAAGAATTTTCCTTGTTCTAGTCCACTCCCTCAGCTCCAAATTATTTTTCTGAACTAATTTCAGCTTTAATGTTTATTGACACTGAAGAAGCTGAATGAAATTAATTTCTCTGACAGAAATCTAAACTTAATCCTTCAGAAAAAAACAAAACAAATTCAGGAGCCAGAAAGCAGCATTTCAATACAAGAATCTGTTTTATTTTTACAGTGCAGTGATTGAAACAATGTAGAAATTTAACTTGCAAAACTGAATTTATATCACAACGTCTCTCAGAAGGCAATGTGGATGTGTTGCTTTGAATCACAAAATATTCCTCTGGACACCAAAAATTACAAACTTCCAGCACTATACACTGGCCTTTCTTTAGAGACTGATTCCTCATAATTTAAATCTATCTTATAAACGATTTCTCTTTAAAAAAACACATGGAAGATAAAAACTCAAGTATTAAGCTCAAGGCCTTGATTATTATTATTTTGCTCAGCTTGCAGCAGGGCTGTCCCCAGGGCCAGGCTCCCTAGTCGGGCTCAGTCACGCACTGCTCCACGATCTCCCGCAGGTTGGGGTTCTCCATCGCCGCCGCCACCCTCTCCTTGTCATTGATCTGTTTATTGACTGCAAAACAGCCAGCACGGGGGGTCAGGAGCTCCAGGGACACCCCAGGGTGCCCAGGAGAAAAGGACACGACGAGGAGGGTCACTGGGAAACGGGGAATGAGGCAAAGGCAAGCTCAGACACAACACAACCGTGGGAAATGGTCATTTCTGTCACTGTTGTAGGACAGGGAAGGATGTAGGGTGTTCCTGTGGTGTGTCCCAAAATCAAGACTGAAACTGAGGAGCAGTTAGCAGCCCAGGTTCTCCAGGTTCAGTTTGTGGCTCTTTAACCAAAATATCCCATTTTTGGCAGAGGCTGGAGGCACTGCTGGGACTGCAGGGCTGCTGGGGGCAGTGCCTGGCTCAGAACATCCACATCCTGCAAGCCTCACTGCAGAAACTGACTGAGAAACATCAGCTTTTGGTGTCAGGCTTTCAGGACAGTGAGATGAACTGGTGAGGCAGCTCCACATGTCAATGATCCTTTTGTTACAAACACACCACCTGCCAGAACTGAGGGGCTTTTGTTCTAAAAGCAAACCTGCAACGAGCAGCTGGTCACAGAGCCACCACAGCCTGGGGGACACCTTGATGCCACCTGGTTCTCAAGCTTTCACAGGGGATTAATCTCTGGGAGGGCAGGGGAGGAGAGGACAGAGCACAAAGAGGCTGAAGCAGCAGCAGCATGCACAGGCTCTACTCACTGTCCTCCTCCGTGGAATGTGTGCCCTCAGAAATGTAGATTTCCAGCTAGGGGAGAGATCAGCAGCGTTAGGAGCAGCACAGCAGTGGAAAACATTCCTTCCTGGAAGGGAACCACCACCCCCTGCACAGCCAGGGCCTGCCACCCCTGCTGCCACCCCTGCTGGCCAGAGCTCCCCTTAGAGCTCAGCTGGGAGCGTGGAGCCAGCAGCTATGAACACAAAACCACCACCCAAAACTCAGCTGCAGAAACCCTCAGGTAATGAAGGTATTCTTTAAATTGTTTTGGTCAAGTCTCTAAAGGTCTGTGGATCACTGTGCTTAATTTAGGGAGGAATTTAAAATAAAAAGCCTATTCCATTCATGGAATTTAAAATAGGCTTCAAAGCAGGAACTTTACCTTGTGTCTAAAAGGCAAACATCTCTGAAGTTTTATTCTTAAACAGAGGCCTGTTAAAACAGAACACAAAAGAGATTTTCCTGTAAAATTGAAGGTCTGGGGTGCATTTTCAGAGACTCCATGTCTAACAACCAGTGTAACTAACAATGTCCTTTTGTATTCTGAGCAGCACAAGCCACAGAGGGAAAGGGAACAAGCAGAAAGTTGTCATTTTGTGGCTGTTTTAAATTTAAGAGCTGTCAAACTGTAAATTAATAACATTAATGAAGTAATTTGGAGAATACAGAGAAGGAATTCTGTACCACTTCCCAGCAGAGTTTTGAGAGGTTCTCTCTGAAGGGATTCCCTAACAGGACACAAACAGATGGGTGTCCCCATTTCTCTGGATTTGGGGTTTTTTCTCTTGGTTTGGTTTGGGTTTTGGTGTGGTTGCACTGGTGGTTGGGTTCTCAAGATGCAATTCCTGGTCCAGCCAGCACAGCCAGGCAAGGCTGACTGTGAGACAAGCTGCAGTTAGCCGTGTGCTCCTCGTTCCTGGTTTATCTAGAGGACCCTCACCGATGAGAGTGGCCAAGGAGCAGTGAGGTACTGTCGGTGTAAACCTGATGATGACCAGATACTCATCCTCCCCTATCTCCTGCACTTCCACGCAGTTTTCCGTCACCACTTCCAGTTCTTCCAAAGTGTTGGGTTTCTCCGGGTCCCGGATAGTCCGGATTATGTCTGAGGCACGAGACAAGCCAGCAGCAATAAGGAATCTCCCCGCATTCCATAAAAAGGTATTTTCGTGAGCCTCCCCCCTCCCAGCGCTGCTGGCGTTCCACTCTGGAAGCCACAACAAAGGATCCCCACGAGCCAAACGCGGCCCTTTCCCCCTGCCCGGCCCCTCGGGGCCCCCTCACGGCTCCGGGCCCCTGAGGACCCGCCGCGCTTCCTCCCCTCAGGCCCCCAAGGGCAAACCGGGACCACCCCCGGGGCTCCCCCCGCGGCCCTCGCGCCCTCCGGCAGTCACCGTAGACCTCCATGGCCCTGTCGTGCTCCATGGCGCGGCTCGGGGGAGCATGGCGGGCGCTACTGCCGGAGCTCCGCCACACCCGGCCGAGCGCCTGCGACAGCAGCGCCAGCACCAGCGCCATGGCCGCGCTCCGCCATCGGCCCGCGGGCCGCGGCACTTCCGCGTGGGGCGGGGCAGAGCGCTGGCCAATGGCAGAGAGGGGCGTGGCCAAGGAGAACCAATGGGCGGGGAGATGCTGGGAGACCACGCCCATGTTCGGGGTGTGGCCTCGTTCTCCGCGCGGGGAGCCGCGTGCGGGGTGGGGACAGGGGGAGAGGGACCCGGGACACGGAGAGAGGGACCCGGGACACGGGGAGAGGGACCCGGGACAGGGAGAGAGATCCCTGGCAGACGGAGGAACCCCCTGGGACATGGAGAGACCCGCTCGGGGCACGGAGAGACACGAAGAGCGATCCCGGGACACAGAGTGGGGACACAGAATAGGGACACAGAGGGACCCCGGGACACAGGATGGGAACACAGAGCGATCCCGGGACACAGGATGGGAACACAGAGGGACCCCCTCCCAGGACAGCCCCCTCCCCAGAGTGGGGACACAGAAATGACAGAGATAATTCTACTTAAAGAGAATTCTGCTTAAAGCCCGGTGCGGCGGGGACTACGGCTCCCAGCGTGCATTGCGGCGCCGCGGTGCGTGCCGGGGGTTGTAGTCGCGGCTCGGCTCCGTCCAGCTGACCGGAACGAGGGGCGGCCGTGCCGGGCGGCTCTGAGGGGAAGGAGGAGGAGGAGGAGGATGGCGGCGGGGGCCCGGGCGGAGCTGCGTGTGCTCCTGGTGCCCCGCTCGGAGGAGCCGCGGGGATGGGCGCGGGTGCGGCTGAGCAGAGCCCGGGACGCCCTGGGCACCCTCCTGCTCCCCGGCGGGATCTACCTGGAGTCGCTGTGGCCGGGCGGGCCCGGGCGGGCCGGGGGCAGCGCCCTGCCGGGAGCCTGGGCTGAGTAAGTGCGGCTCGGGCAGGGCCGGGGGAGCCGGGGCTGCGGCCTCGGAACGGGGAGCGCTCCCCGGGGCTGCGGCCGTGCTGGGTGTGCCCGAGGCAGCACGGGGGGTTGCTGTGGCAGGCTGCTGTGGCACCCGGGCCGGCCGCGGTGCCACTCGGCACTCGGTGCCTCCGAGATCTGCTCCGGCAGCCAGAAGCCTTGCGGTGCCCGCAGCACCGGCGCTGCTCAGACACACAATCCCAGCCCGCTTGGGCTCGGAGGGACCCTGAGGCCCATCCCGTGGCACGGACACCTGCGGCTGGGCCGGGCCGCTCCGAGCCCCCGCAGCCTGGCCTGGGGCTGGGACACGGCTCTCATCTCCGCTTTGCTCTGCCCCAGGCCGAGCTGGTCCCTCTCTGTCCCCTCCCCATCACCACGGAACAGCTGCGACACACCTGGAGAACTCCTCGGCTCAAAAACAGGGAGAAATCTGGGGATGGACAGTGTGTTCTGCTCTCCTTTGGCGGCACAGCTGGTGTTTTCCCTGCTGGAAATCCTGAAACAAAACATCCCTCGTGTCCTGGGTGACTAAAGTGCAGAACACACCAGGGTGGAGAGCCCTTTATCCTAGAGAGGAGGAGGAGGAGTTGGGATTGCTCAGGCTCTGTCCTGCCAGGGATGAAGCAGTTCCAGTGCCGGGAGGGACAGGGTGGCAGCAGTGAAGTTTCCCAGCTGAAGTGAAGTGTTCCCCATCACCAGCACACATCCAGAACTGTTCAGCTGGGAGATGGGGAGAGGGAATAAAGGCAATAACCTTCCTGAATGTTTTATCTTCAGCTTCCTGTGGGACAGCGCAGATGATGATGGGTCGCACTCAAACAAGACAAAACTCCTGGCTCTTGGTCAAAACCATGACCTGTTTGTGTATGAATTCAATGTAGAAGATGGAAAACACAACCCAAATTCCCTGCACAGTTGTAAGGAAGAGACACTTAAAAAGCTCCTTGAAGCTAAAAACATCAGTGAGTACATTTGAGTGTGTTGCACATGTGGAATATTGCAGGGCTGGTTCTGCTGCTCCTGCTGGGATGGATCAGGGAATGGGATTGAGCACTGAGGAATTTCAGGTACCTCCACACTGATCCAGTGTGATCAGCAGGATTCGTGGAATTGAAAAATAATGAGGACATTTCATAATTAAACTTTTGCAGGGTCATGTTTGAGTGATACAAAGTTTTAAAAATAAATTTTAATAAAATATATGCAACCCTGCTCTCTCAAATTTTAGCTTTAATATTGGGACTGATGGGAAGAAAAGAGAGCCAGGGCTCATCAACAACCCTGCAAAGACTAATTAAACATTTAACCTTGTATTTTATGATTAGCAAACATAGTGTGCAGTTAGAAGGAGCCTTTGCTGTTCTTAAACAGTCTCCCTTCCTAAAACATTTTATTTCCAAAGTTTGTAGCTTTTCCTCTCAGTGCTTACTGAAATCCTATTTTTTATGTTCTTCATAGTATTGTCCACTGAAAAAGCCACATAAAGAGTTTTGGGAAATGGTTCTAGAATTAATGTCCCTGGCACAGAAAATGAGAATTAAAACCAACCCCCCCAACTCACAATCTGTTAGGATGGTAACTGGGACAATGAATTTGAGCTGTCATTTTCTTGGGATCCCTTTACCAATCAAAAGCCTCACCTGGCTGTAATACAAAATTTAAATATCTTTAAATTTACAGGTCTGCCTTCAATTTTCTCTATGAAGATTCTGTCCTTTGGAAGTAACAAGTGCAAACTTCTGCTCAACCAGTTTATCCTTGTGCACCTGACGTTTCCTGGGGAGGACTCACCCCCTGAGACCTGTGACTGCTTCCCCCTGGCTCTGCCTCCAGAAGCTGTGGCGAGAGTCACAGACTCCCAGTTCTGCAGGGGGATCCTGTTCCTGTTGGACAGTGCTGGCTGGATTTGTATCCTTTGCAGGAGAGATCAGGGAGAATCATCTGGAAGAACAAAGTTGCTTTTCTTTGCTGTCAGGGCTGAGCAGAATTTTTTTAAAGACGTTTAAGTGATGCCTGTGAGGAGGGTTGTGTGGCCACGTCCTGGTTGTTGTAGTGAGGTGCCACAGTTGTGTTGGGTTTCCCAGCACCCCACTGGAGATCTGCTTCCCTCTGGATTCATGGGTTTCATTCAGGTTTGATTTGTGGCTCTGGGTATAACAGCCTGACTTCTACTGCCACCTGATTGCTTAATTCAGATTAACGAATGTGATTGCAGGGATCAGAGCCTGGGAGGCAGGTCTGTGTGTTGGGATGAGCAGGGGCCCAGACCTGGCACTTCCGCCTGGACTGAGCCTGTTCCTGGGCATCTTCTCTGGCACATTACAGGACAGTAAAGTCAGGTTGTGTGTGCCTCCTCTTGGAGCCGGAATTCACCACCTTCCCCTGGTGTGTAACTCCTCTGCTGGGCACTCCAGGGCTTTTCCTTGATGCTGTTTGCAGACATATTTGGCTGCTCTGATGGTGCCACCCTAGGGAAGGTCAGTGTGGCCCTGGGGGCTGGGCAGGGGCAGGGCCCAGCCCCTGGGGCTCCCCTGGCTGGCCTGGCAGTGTCCCCTGACCTCAGCACGGCCGTGGTGACCAGCACCTGCCACCGTGCCCTGGCTGTGCAGCTCAACTCCTACTTCAGGTCAGCTCCCAGGGCAGGGCTTTGTGCTCAACTGACCCTCACAGGCCTGGACTCATCGTGGTGCTGGCAGCTTTTCATCCTGTGCTAGAGCAGAAACTTCCTCTTTGTTTGAAAATTGTCCTTTCACTGTTTGCTCTGATTTATTCTCTGTCACTTTCACAAAGGAAACTGTACCACATCTCTTTATTTTAATCTAGCTGTTAACAACTAGATAAACTTTATCTTGCCCTTTGTGTTTTTTTCCAGGAAGATGAGGTGCTCTCAGTGCCAGGGGTGGGTGGTAGCACCTTTTAGAAATACTGTGGGCTACAGAATTATCAAACTCTACTGTGTTGATTTAGCTTGATAAATTAGGGCCAGGTGGTAATTAAGAGGTGGTGTCAGCCTCAGAGGAAGGAGCAGCAGGTTTTGATGGCCCACCCATTATCCTGAGAAAAAACTGCACCCAGAGCTCCTGGAGGACTTAAACATGAAAAAAACACCTTAAATCATCTGAGCAAGGTGAAATTTCGTACTTATTTCTTTACAGACAGTTCCCTGAACATTTGCTCTGTAAGAGAGATCCAGAAAATCTTGCAGTGCAGGCTCCAGAGGGGCTGGATGAGGATGAGCTGGCCAGTTCTGAGCACAGCATGGAGCTGCTGTCGCAGCCGTTCCGCACGGACAGGTACGGAGGGGAAGAACCTCCTGACACTGCCTGGGCTGGTCACTGATAATAAACTGCTGATTTCTTCTTTCAGCTGTAGTTGTGACAGGTGAAATCAGCCCATTCTGCTGTAAATCTTTGGAATTCAGGGTGGCCCAAGACAGCTTTATGTACAGCATTGAGCAGCTTCAGGGACTGCTGCTTTGGGGTTTCCTTTGAGTCTTACTGATACTAATGAGGCATGCCAGTTACAACTTGATGTGTGCATAAGAAAGATTCAGTTCTGGAATTAATTCTGGTTTTTGATTGATGGGACATTTTCTGTGTGGAAAAGGGAACTTTTTCCTAGAAATGCTAAACATGGATGTTGTCAGCTGATGTATCTATGATAATTTGGCTGGAGGGAGTATTTAAGTGCAGATAAAGAGGCCATAGTAAGGTTAAAATGCAGGATGCTGGATGGATTTTATAAGCTCAAAGTGCATTTTATTTAACTGAGAAAGCTTTGCCTGCCTTGTTCTTGGAGGTCTTGGTGTTACAGGTGACTTTGTGCCCTCGGCAGGTCCTGGAAGGCACAGTTGTCCTCACTGTGGGACAGAGTAAGGAGAAGAAGAACACCAGCTTCTCCAGATTTTCACTCCAGTCAAGTGAACAACTTGAATTTGCCTTGGTATCAGTTTTTTACTCACCTTGAAGATCACGATCCTGCAATTTGTGATGATCCAGAGAGGATGGTGGCCTTTGTTCCCCGGGCTGTTACGTGGGCGGCTTCCCGGGCGCTCCAAAGCCAGGGCACGGCCCGTGGGGATGCAGGACAGCAGTGGGCACAGATCCCCGTGGCAGCACCCCAGGAAATGGTCAAACTGGAGTGTAAACTGGTGACTGCAGCTAAAGCTGTGTTTGTGGTGCTGGCACAGGACACGGGGCTGTCTCTGGCGCTCTGGGATTTTGAGTCCCGGGACGTGACGTGTTCCCACTTCGGCAGGAGCAGTGTCTACGTGGAGGGCAGTGCAGAGCTGCCACTGTGCCTGCTGCTGACAGGTGAGGGGCCATAAACTGTCCTGACACAGCTGCTTCAGGCTCTCAGTGTTTTACCTGCTTGCCTGGCTGCTGTTGGGTAACTTCCATTGCATTCCTGCTCGGGTGGGATCCAAACACGGCCGCTGCAGCTTTGCCTCGCTCTTTTGGAAGCAGCAGTGGGTAGAAATGGTGCTGCCCAAGGAGAGGCTGCTCTGTCCTTAGCTGTGGCTTGGTTCTGTCGTTCAGAGCGTGGTCTGTGCCTGGTCCTGTTTGGTTTGAGTCGGGAGGAGTTCCTGAGCAGGCTGATGATGTTCGGCAGCGCCGCAGCCGTGGATGCCGTGTGTCACCTCAATGGCTGGGACAGGTGCTCCATTCCCATCCATGCCCTCCAGGTAAGGAAAGCTGCCCAAGAATAAACTCTGCATTTCAAGCAGGGTGGGTTTAGACACAGTTAAAATTGTGCCTTGAACACAGGGGCAAAAGGAAGTGGGTTAGTTGTTAAATAAGCAGGAAAACCCCAAGCAGATGAGTAACCCAAAGGAAGAAACAGAGCAGCAAAGTGAATGCATGTTAATAAAATAAAAGAAAATGCAGCAGTGTTCACAATTCCCTCTTAGTTGGACCCAAAAGCAATTTTGCCAATTTCTGCAGCTGTTTTTGTCCTCTTGCAAACTGTTAAATATGAAAAGAAATCCTTGGAACTGGATTTCTGGTTTTATTGTACTGTTCATGTAAAATTGCTGTGAGCTTATTCAGAGTCCTGATTCTCATAGCATTCACTGTATATTGCTGCAATAACATTTTGTGTGTGAGGATGCAGGGCAGGGGTCAAAGGAGCCTGCCAGGTCCTGTACAGGTCACCTTGTTATTTCAGGCTGCAGGTGCTGCACACAGAGTTTAAATCCCTCCTGCTTTTCTGTGTTTGTAGTTTCACTGAGGATGGAGTAAGAATTCCAGCAGGAAGTGCTCAGTGTATGGGTTTAGAATCCCTTCTTGATTGTTCTGTTTCATGTTTGTCTAGGCAGGTTTGGAAAATCGCCAGCTGGACACAGTGGACTTGTTTTTAAAAAGCAAAGAAAGTCTTTTCAGTCTGTCTGCACCCTGCCCTGGGCCTGAGCACCCTGGGGATGGCACCTCCCAGTCCTACCTGAGAAGTAAGTGAAGAAGCTGCAGCTGCACAGAGGTGCATTTCCTTCTGAGAAATACACTGAGGTGCATTTCCTTCTGACAAATACACCAAGGTGCATTTCATTGTGAGAAATACACCGAGGTGCATTTCATTGTGAGAAAT
>NC_031779.1:19536183-19544000 GCF_001522545.3 Parus major
TAAGTGAAGAAGCTGCAGCTGCACAGAGGTGCATTTCCTTCTGAGAAATACACTGAGGTGCATTTCATTGTGAGAAATACACTGAGGTGCATTTCATTGTGAGAAATACACCAAGGTGCATTTCATTGTGAGAAATACACCAAGGTGCATTTCATTGTGAGAAATACACCGAGGTGCATTTCCTTCTGACAAATACACCGAGGTGCATTTCATTCCCTCTCTCCCTGTGGCTGGGTGTGGGCTGCAGATGTGTGAACTGTTTGTGGAACCATTGCAGATCTGGAGGAGCTCAGGCCAGCTTTAAACTTGCTCTGCTCAGCAATCCAGGACAGTGACATGGAGCCTCACAGCAAGCAGTTCTCTGAGCAGCTCCTGAGCCTCACCCTGACCTTCCTCACCAAGCAGCTGGAGGAAATCTTTGTGCACACACAGGGTAAGATCCCTCCTGCTGGGTCATATCTAGTAGCGTCCTCATTTAAGTAAGTAAGAACAGCCAATTCTTTTAATTAAAAGCTTAAGTTTGCCTAGAATTAACATAAAAATACTAGAATTAAGTGAGTGAAAGATGCTCATCCCTGTGTTTTAGATTGGACGTACCTGACTAATATCTGGTTGGATTAATACATTTCAGTTCTCCTTTACTGGTCCCTGGGCAGGAAAACCCCTGAGTGAGGGCAGGGAGCTCTGTGGCTGTGTCCTGTGTGCTGGGAGTGCTGGGCTGTCACTGCCTGCACAGGGGACAGAGCTGCTGTGCTCTTCCCTCCGAGGGGTTTCTGTTTATTAATCAGCACATTCATTAATTCAGCATTGTTAGACATTAAAACCTGTCTGTTCATTCCCATTTTATTGATGTCTTGGGTGCTTTTGGCAGAACCTGATGAATCCCTGCAGAAGGCTGCAGATATTTTAACTGACTACATCATTAAGCTGAGAAAATTCCTGAGGAAATACCCTCGAGCACCGCTGACTCCGGGGCACACCGGAGCTGACCTGGATGAAGACCTGCCTGAGATAGAGGAGAGCCAAGAATGGGAAAAACTGACACCAGAGGTGAAACTGAGTCACCCAGATTTTAGTGCTGTGATGGAGTTTATATTAGGAGATGATTTATGTGGAAATACCTTAAAGGACAGGGGAAGAAGCTCAGCACAGGGCTGGAATAGATCAGTTTGTTCCTGTTTTTCCCTTTAGGAGGTCATTGCCGAGGCCATCCTGAGCAACAAAGTGCCAGAGGCCCAGATCTTCTTCCGAAGGCAGCAGCATCCTGCTGAGAGTCTGCAGGAGTTTGTCCAGATGGGTTTGAGCCTGGCCTATGACTGTCTGCTGAAGGGCAGCACCGGGGAGGCCTCGCAGCTGCTGAGGAACCTGGTGAGAGCTGCTGGGGTGGGGCTGGTGAGGAGCACGGGGAGCTTCTGGGGCTGCTCTGGCTCCACCAGAACCAGGGGGATTGCAGTGAAAATGGGATTCTTTGAGGGGCTGGTGAGCGAGCCTGGCTGTGGGGGTGTGCTGGCTGAGCTGCTGAGCAGCAGGGTCAGGGTGGCTCTGCCTGGGGAGGTGTCCCAGGCTTTGGGGACATTGGGGACATCCCTGTGGGAGCTGCTGCAGGGCCTGGCACAAGCTGTTTGTCAGGGCTGTGTGCTTTGGAAGGAAAGCAGCTGTGTGTATTCTGTCTTTGATCTTTGCAGTGTATTCTGTTGGCACATTTTACAGTGGGTGTCTTCTCTGTGCCAGGGCTTTGACGTGAAGCAGGAGCTGCACAAGATCTGCTTCCACACAGAGGACAGACACGTACGGGAGCTCCTGGTGAGTGCAGCAAAGGCTCCTCCAGGCCAGCTCTGAGCCCTGGAGCCTGGGGTGTGTTTGTGCTGAGACTGAGCTGACCTCCAGAGCACAGACAGCCAGGGCTTGTGCCTTCCTCCTCCTGGAGCATCCCTGTCCCTCTGCATTTGCAGTTAAAGTACAGAGCTGTTCAAATGTCATTTATTTGTCCTGGCTCTGATCAGGGTCTCTCACACAGTCTGGAGTCCTCTTGCCATTTAAGTGTACTGCTCTCTGCTTCCAGCATTTTTTTCCTGCAGTTGGTTGTTGTTTGCACTTGCAGGATCATTTACAACTGGAACGTAGTAAAGACAGATTAAACTGGGGGCAATTGGAGGTAATACTTTAACAGTTGGAGGTAATGCTTTAATTTGAATTAAAGGTGAAAGTCTTACAAGAAGAAAACTATTTTTCTGAAAAAGAGAAGAAAATGATAGACTTTGTGCATCAGGTTGAAAGCTTCTACTCAGAATCCTTCCAGGAAAATAAAGAGACTCAGTCTCTTTCCAGGTAATGTGGGTCATTAATTTTAATAATTAATTAATAGCATTAATAGGGTTTAAAATGTGCTGGATTCTACATTCTGTGGGATTTACTGCACTAACAGATACAGTCTTTAGCTTCATTAATTTCACACTGCACATTTGCAGAAATCAGAGTCAGTGTGGGGACTGAGTCACTTTCTCATTAATGTAGCAGTTCATGTTCTCTCATGACAAACTCCTGTGTGAGTCATGACAAACTGTTGTGAGGGTGACAGAGCTCTGCTGCTTCAAATGAGGAGTTTTTAATAATAATATTAGCATTACTACTCAGTTATTCGTGTTCAGATGTTTGCTCTGTTTTTGATCTAGGGTGTCTGTAGCACAGCAAACGAAACGAGCTGCAGAAATCATTTCCCAGTTAAATACTGGAGAAACCGTAATGATACTGATAATTTGTTATGTCAGCTTTGGGAAAACGAGGCAGCTCTTCAGCTGTCAGAGCTGGAGTCAGTCCCTCTGGCACTCCCTGGGAGCTGTGCTGGGCTGGGGGGCTGAGGCCAGGCTGACCCCAGCCCGTTGCAGTTGCAGCAGCTGCAGGAGGCAGCAGCAGGAGCTGTGCAGGCACCAGGCAGTGCTGGGCTCGCAGCTGCACCGGGGCAGCAGCAGCAGCAGGATCAGGGTGCTGCTGAGCTGGGCTCTCTGGTGGGATGAGCTGCTGCAGGAGATGATTCTGCTCCCCTGGAAACCTCGCCAAGGCAAGTACTGTGGCACTGAGGGCTGAAACTGGGAATGAGGATCTCTCTGGGACAGCACAGCCGCTGTGGGGGGCTGGCAGGGGCACAGAGGTCACTTATCTGTGTTATCAGTGGACGTGGGAACGATGGCTTTCAGCCTATTCCATCCTGGATCCGGGCTCTTCCTGCAGAGAAGGGTTTGGAAGGGCCTTGGCTGAGGCATGGCCACGTGTGAGTGCCACCCTCTGCCACGTCCTGCCCTGCTCCCTGTGCTGGGGAGCCTCTCCCAGCTCTGCCAGCACGAGGTTCCAAAAGCTGGAGCAGTAGCCTTGATCTCAGCACCATGTTTACAACTGTTCATTAAAAATTGATACCTGGAGGGACAGGACACAGGGAATGGCTCCCAGTGCCAGGGGACAGGGATGGATGGGATTTGGGGCAGGAATTGTTCCCTGGGAGGGTGGGCAGGCCCTGGCACAGGGTGCCCAGAGCAGTTGGGGCTGCTGGGATGGTGAAAGATGTCCCTGCCCAAGGAACTTGATGCACTTTAAGGTCCCAGCCCAAACCATTCCAGTTC
Source organism: Parus major (assembly GCF_001522545.3). NCBI lineage: Eukaryota > Metazoa > Chordata > Aves > Passeriformes > Paridae > Parus > Parus major. The sequence continues at coordinate 19,539,798 of NC_031779.1, forward strand.
TGTGTAAGAAAATCCCAGTATTTCCCTCAGAAGTGTTTGTGTGTGCTGATTTCATGCATTCACCTTTTTGAAACCCAGAACTCAAGACCTGCAGTCCTGAGGCTCTCTGGATGCACCTGACAGCCCAGCATGACTGGGTCAGCATTTGCTCCTGGATTGAGGAGTCAGAGCCCAGCCAGGCTCCGTGTGGCCGCTCTGCCTGGCCCCCCCTGAGCCCTGACATCGTTGACAGGAGCACTCTGTGCAGCACCTACATGAGACAGGACATCCTGAACAAGCTGGCCAGGTAGGGCCCCCAGGGCTTCACACTCCCTCTCCTTCCTGTGGGAAGCCAAAATCAGAAATAAAATCCTTGACACATAGTAGTTTTTATACTGCTCTTTTTGGAAACAGCACGAATCCATGGGTGAGTGTGATTTTAGTCTTCTGCTTTGGGTTGTCTGAAACACTAAGAGCACTCCTCCCTCAGCCCCTGGATGTTTCCCAATGGATATATTCCTGATTCCAGCTTTAATGGGGGGGAAATTCTGAGCATTTCCCAGCTGGTTCTGTGCAGTGATCACAGTGTTGCTGGGGCACAAGCAGATGGATTTTGGCACATTGTGTTTGTCTCAGTGGGGAATTAATGCCTGAGAGGGAAAGGTCTGCTCTAATTCTGAGCTGAAAACACCCATCAGAACTTGTCAAAGAGAGCTGTGTGATCAGTGTCTGTGCTTTCTTCTGACAGAAAGGGAATCTTTGTCCGTTCTGAGCTGGAAGATTTTGAGCTCTTGCTCCAGAGGCTGTCGTGCCTGGGGGGAGTCCTGCAGAATCCTCACCCTGTTCCAAAGTACAGCACTGCCAGTGGCCTGGACTTCCATGGCCAGTTTGTCCTGCACTGCCTGGAGCACAGCCTGCAGTACCTGCTCTACACTTACCTGGACTATTACAGGTACCAGCCCTTCCCAGCCCTCAAATCCCACGAGGGATCCTGGATTTGAGGGAGGAAACACAACTTGAAGAGTTGGTAGGGAGAGTTTTCCTCAGCCCTGGCAGTGTCATTTCACAGAAACTCTGGGGCAGTGTGTGAGATTTTAAGCCATATTTTGCAGTTTTATTCTTGTCTTAATATTAATTTGTGTGTCAGTCACAAAAGGAGCAATTACAGCTGTAATTAGTGTGATGCTGTAAGCAGTACAATCCTAAATGAGCCAAGTTGCTCTTCAGAAACTCAGAATATACAGAATTTAGAAACTTTCTTAAGCACAAGTGTGAATTCACTCCTGATATGTTCAAATAAGGAAATTGCTGGTTTCCACCTAAACCAGGGTTAGCTGGGATTTGAAGGTGTAACCAGTGTTAGGTATTGGATGAATACTTCCCAATTAATGGATACTTGGCAATTAAAATTTCTGAGCTCTAACTCCAGTCTAACACTGGAATTATCAGGAATGTAGAAGTGGACAGAGAAAAAGCCACTACCTCATTTTCTGGTTTGTCTAACCACTTGTATTTGGCATAACACCCATGGGACGCTGCAGATCTTTAATGCTGTGTTACATCAGTTGTTCCAAGTCCTGTGTTTTCACTCTGCTGCTCATTCATTTCCAGTTTAACCCCTTCAAGCTGCCCTATCCTGGATAACAAGGAGCTGCAGGAAGCCCATCCCTGGTTTGAGTTCCTCGTGCAGTGCCGAGGGGTTGCCAGCAATCCCCGAGGTAGGGATCTCTCTGCAGAGCAGGGTTAAACCTCTGCCTGCTGCAAACCCTCTGGCCATGGCCAGCCACCTCCCTGCCCATCACCTCCTCATCTCTGAAATCTGGCTTGGATTCCTGCTTGAACTGCCCTTGAAGATCTGGAGGCTGCTCAGAAGTGAGAATCATTCTGTGTAGGATCATCGTTACCTCCAGCTCAGTCACGTTCCCAACAGGTTGAACAGAAGGGAGAATTCATGAGGAAATACACATCCCATTGGAATGAAACCTTCCTCTAGTCCCTGTGGTACATTTTGATTTCTCTGCCCTTGGATTATGTGTTGGCTGTACTGAAAGCCAGTAGAATTTCTGCCCCTAACTCATCATGCTTTTTAAACATTTCATCTTCTTCAGAGTCACATTTACAAGAGACAAAAATAATCCCAAGTGAAGCTTTTTTTTAGGAAGTGTGATCAGTGTAGGATAAAGACTTGAACCACTCCAGTGCTAAACTGTGGGGCTCAACCCCTGGGCAGGCAAAGCTGTAGTTTGAGCAGGGAAAGCTCAGTAAACCTTAGCTCATCTTACCTGTGCTTACTGGCAAAGAGAGGAAAACCAGCATGGACAACAAAAAGTAGAAAATTCAGCATTTTTCGCAGTCAGAGGACAGCTGTAACATGTGATTGATGATTTAACACTGGTTTTGCATGGAATTAAGTGTCACTTTTTTTTTTTTTTTTCCTTTGAAGATCCCAAGATGATTTTCCAGGCCAGTCTGGCCAACGCTCAGATGCTGATTCCCAGCAGCCAGGGGGGTGTGAGCAGCATCCTGCTGGAGGGCAGGACCCTGCTGGCCCTGGCCACCACTGTGTACGGGCCTGGGGGCATTGACCAGGTACTGCCTGGGGCTCCTGGGCCCTGATCCCTGTCCTGCTGCTGCCTTTGATAGAAAATGTCCCCTGAGCCACGTGCTGGGATGGCCAGAGTGTCACAGCACAGGCACCTGCAGCAGCAGCAGCTGCTGGGGAAGATGGGGCTGATTCAACTTGAGAACATTTTACAGGAAAAAAGATGATGCTTTCTGTGCTGTCACTGCATGTCAAATTCCCCTGAGGGAGATTGGCACACCCCAAAGTTGTTTTGTTGTCATTTAGTGCAGTTTCCTCCTAATTAACTTTGCTTGCTTGCAATGTAGGTCCTTCAGAATGAAGACACAGAAAAACCTCTGAAGAAAGTTGATCCCCAGCTCTTAAAAATGGCCTTGACCCCTTACCCCAAGCTGAAGGCTGCTCTCTTTCCCTCCTGCACTGCTCATGGAATTTTGCCTCCTGACATCTCTCTCTACCACCTTCTGCAGGTACACAGAGTGCTTTTGGCAGGACACAAGGAAAGAGAAGTTTGGTGTCAGCAGAAGGGGGTGGGAGCCAGGGCTTGTTTTGGGATGCTTAATGTGGAGCTGAAGTTCCCAGCTTCATCCTGAACTGCTTTTTCAAGTGGTGTCTGCACCCTGTGACTTGGCACTGCTGGAATGGCAGAGAGGGATGTTCTTGCAGTGCTCAGTGGGCAAGGTGTTTAATACTGCAGAAATCACAATATTTAAATTTTAAATAAAGATAAGAGGATCAGAAATTGAGAATTAGATAGGACAGTGATGTGAAGTTCTTAAGCTGCCTCAATATATTTTGTTTCTGATCTTTCAGTCATTAATGCCCTTTGATCCCACAAAATTATTTGGCTGGCAATCAACAAACACTCTTGCTGTGTCAGGTATGTTTCCTGCCAAGGTTTACATGCTTTCCTAGCCTAAGCACCTAAAACAAATTACATTCCAGGGGAATTATTTGGCAGATAAATTTACTCAAAAGGCCATTTCTTTCACGAGAAAAATAGTGTAATTTACTAAAACTGGGTTTTGAGCTAGAATTCTAGATTTTTGCATTAAGCTCTTCACAGGCAGATCTTTCTCTAAATATCAGAAAGAAAACCACTGTTTTATTTTAAAAGCAAGCTGAGGTGATGCAGAGCTCTGATTTCCCATCGAGGAGTGGGGTTTCAGTGTGGTTTTGGGTCTGGATGAGAGCTGTGTTTGATCCTGCCCCAGGTTCTGCAGCCGCAGGAGCCGCTGCTGTTGGGTTCAGCTGTTGTCACTGAACACTGTTGTTCATTGTTGTCACTGCTGGTGCTGCTGTGTCATTCCAGATGCCTGGAGTGAGCTGCCCCACTTCTCCTGGCCCGAGCTGGTGAGCAGGCACGCCGTGGTGGAGAGGCTGGGCTTCCTCTTCTACCTGCGCCACGCCCGCCCTGCCTTCGCCTTCGGCACCTTCCTGCAGCAGCTGGCCAGGAGCAAAGCCCCCAGGCAGCTGTGAGTGTCTGTCCCTTTATAGGACTTTTGGATTTGGGTTCTTTTCCCTTTGAACTGAAGATTGATGAGAGGGAGGCGAGTTTTTTCTCTCGTTCGTTCTCAGTTGTTTATTTTTTCTTATCAGCATTACAAGGTACAAGGAGCTATGTGCACTATGATAGTAAAGGG
>NC_031779.1:19544305-19565288 GCF_001522545.3 Parus major
ACTTTCTAATCTACACATTTACACTTTTCTTATTTAACTTTAGCATTTGTTCTCATGTATCACCATGAAAACATGCCCATGAATTTCATATTATATGAAATTCAGTGTTTCTTTGAATTCTAAAACTAAGTATTAAAAACAAGGGCATACACACTGTATCTCAGACTCCAACAAGTGTCCTCAGCAGGCACAGCACTGAGCACGGGGGATTCACCCTCCCCAGCAGCCCCTGGCTGTGTCCTAAAGGTCAGAAATCAGGTGGCACCTGAAAGGAGGAGAGCTGAGTTCGGAATTAGCGCAGTGGAATCCACACAAGGGAAGAGAGGAAAATATTCCAGCCAGATCAAACGTGGGTGGGCTCTTCTTTTAGGAACCTGAGCCTCTAGATGACTTTGTAGGAGAGTGATACTCCTTTTCTTTGACATTTCCTAATGTCCTTTGAAATTTCCTAATTCTTTAGTTTATCAGTAAGGCAAGAAAAGGGAAAAAATGCTCTGGAGGCTGATGGATTTAAATGTTCTGGCTGAAGCTTCAAAATCAGGTGTTCAGGAGGGTTACAGTCAAATGGCACATCTTGCTTGAATAGCTGGAATTTGCTGTTTAGTGTGGGAATTAGGAGAAATCACTTTGTTTCTGGGATGTCTGGTTTGTGCATTAGTCACTGTTTGTTTCTCTCCACAGTTTCCACACAGATCAGTTTCTCTTGTGTAAAGAGGTAAAACTGCAGCAAAAAGGGAAGCAGACATTAATGCAGAGTGAAGCCATGGTTCAGCAGTTCAGGGACACAGGATTTTTTCAGTGGCTGCTGTGGGAAAACCCTTTGGGTACATTTTTCTCTTAGCACCATCTGCAGGTCAGACTCGGCTTCCTGGTGCTGCAGTGGATTGGAAACGTGCAAATGTGCAGATCTTTGTGCCCTCAGCTGCTGAGGGGCTGTTCAGTGAATTTCAACACCAATTCCACTGCCTTTAGCTTCTGATAAATGTATTAAATTGCAAACTCTGCTTGTCACATGTGAGCCTTCATTCCCACCCCCCATTTTCCATAACCATGGAATTGTGGCTGAGGGCTCTGTTTGTGGCTGATGGCTGTGGGTTCAGAGGAGCACACAGCTGCAGCTCCCCTGTGTGTGTGTGTGTGCTGCTCCTTGCAGGGTCCAGCAGGCAGCACGGGAGGCCCGGCTGGTGGCCCTGTCCTCCTTGGGTGTCCCCTCGGTGGCAGCAGCCTGTGTGTGCTTCCTGGAGCTGCTGGGGCTGGACAGCCTGGGGCTGCGTGTGGATCTCAGAGCTGCCAGCAGCATCAGCAGCCACGGCAGCAGGAGCTCCCACCACGGCCACAGGGACAGCCTGGGTAAGGAGCCTTGGGCTGCTGGGCAGTGGGGAGGGTGCAGAGGTGCTGCCTGCTGGCTCAGCAGTGCAGTAAAAGCATCTGAGAACTTTGCTGTTCTTTTGTTCCTGGTTTTGTACTAATTTTGAAGGTGCACGTTGATCCTGTGGTGTGGGGTAAGGCAGGAAGAGTGATACAGCTGTATCAGGAGCTAACACACACTGTCCAGCAGCTGCTAAAGCTGATATTAGTGAGGTTCAGCCTTGTAATGGTGTTCCACAGAGTTAAACAAATGCCAAATCTCCTTTCTCCCTCCTGTTTGAAAGCTGTCTTACCCCTGCAGGGAGATCAGGTGTTCAAAGCTGTAGGGAAATTAAATTTGTCCTAGAAATAACTTCAGAAAGTTGAATTTCTAACTCTAGGGCCACAGGTGGCTGCTTTCCCAACCAGTACCCTTGGAAACGCTGCCCTGGCTCTGAGCCCAAACAACACCTCAGGAATGTCTTCTCCTCAACAGCTGAGAAGTTTACAAAGTTGGCTGATGGTGAAAAAGCAGCAGCAGCAGCAGTTCTGAGCTCCTTGGAGGAGGCCTTCTGGGATGGCATTGAGCAGCAAGGAGTGAAGAGGTGAGAGCAGCCTGCTTGGAGGGGTTATCTGGGGAAGGGGGCTGAGCACTGCCTGCTCACTGCTGTTTGTGTGTCAGGACACAGCAGAGAGGCCAGGACAGGACAGGACAGTGCCTGCCTCGGTGGCAGAGCTGTGTGCAGGGTCACAGGGTCACTTCACACCTCAACATCTGCTGCAGATACTGCAGCTCACGGCAGCTGAAGCTCTCTGAACTCCCTGCAGGACATCCAGTGACTCCAGAAGGCAGTGGTCCTTGGTCATGCAGTTCTGCAGAGTCCATAACCTGGAGCTGAGCACGTCCTTCCTGAGGGAATGTGCCAAATCCAACGAGTGGCTGCAGTTCCTCGTCCAGACCCAGCTCCACGGCCACCAGCCAGCCCAGGTGAGCTGGGGGTGCATTAAACTGAGTCTTGTAGCAAGAGAATATCCCAGTGTGGAGACAACAGGGCCCCAGCACTTCCTGGGCTTTGGTTCTCTTGGGATATTGAAACCCTTGGCCTGTGCTAGCCCTTCCCTTGCAGCTACACTTGCCAAATAAATTTAAACTCAACCAGTTACTGCTTTTTTTAATTGAAGAGCTGCCAGATGTTCAGTGTAAGTTGTAATAAAGCCACTCATCTTTCCTTTCAAAACTCAAATTGATTTCTTGGTAAAGAAACTTTTGATAATCCAGTTTTTCCACCTTCAGTTTTGAACGTGATTTAAAAATGAATAAAATACTCCCATAAAAGCAATTGGGAGAAGCCATGTGAGGAAACTGGGTAATTCCAGGTAAGGTGATGCTTGGCAGGCCTAGGATTTTAACTTGGATCTCCTCGTTGTTTTGAAGAATCTGTAACTACTAAAGGAGACCCTTTTCATGCTCTGTTGCTGCCCTACAAGAGAGAACAGAGCTGAGGTTCTCTAGGAGACATTTGAGCTTTGTGGAAAAGGATGAGCTTCAATCTTTCATTAGAATAATTATTTCATTAATAATAATAATTTCATTAGAATAATTATTCATTAGAATAATCTAAATAATTAGAATAATTTATTAATAATAATAAAAAACACCTACAGAACCCGTTTTCCTGTCTAGGTCTCCAAAGGTGTTTTAAAAACCAGATTTGAAGAGTGTTTTGTCTTTGTGTATTCAGTGCTTCCATCCTCCTGCCCTCTCCTCTGAGCCTGACGAGGTTTTGGTGCTTTTCCCCACCAGGTCGTTCCCCTCCTGCAGGATTTCCCTCCCGTGCTGCGAGATCACCTGCTGCTGGCCCTGGGCAAGCTGCTGTGTGCTGAGGCTGCCCGTGCAGGGAGCGTGTTCCAGGTGCTGCTGCAGTGCCAGGAGGAGCCCAGCCCCTGCTGGCACCTGCTGGCCGAGGGGCTGCGGGCACACGCGCCCATCCTCAGCGTGCTGGCAGCCTGCTGCCCCGTGAGTTCCCTGCTACACCTGCCCCACACCTGCTGCTGTCCCTGTGGGACCCCTGCCAGCGGCCAGCTGGGCCATAAACCCATCCTCCTGGCACTTGCAGGATGCCAAGCCCGTCTCCTGCCTCTGTGTGTGGATCATCACTTCTGTGGATGGTGCCACCAGGGCCGAGGCCACCGCCCACACCCAGAGCCTGGCAGGGAGTCCCCAGTGGGACCTGCAGGACCTCGCTGCCATCTGGAAAGTCCTCCTGAGGAAGAAAAAGAGTAAAACGCTTCTCAATGGCTTCCAGCTCTTTTTGAAGGTGAGGGGATGTGGTTTCAGGGTATATTTGATGTGTCTCACACCTCCTGTAAATCCCCTTCTATCTTGCTTTGTGCCAAGGATAACCTGGCTGTCCACTGAAATTCCCAGCCAAATTACAAGTTCTTCCAGTTGTCACAGATTTGTAGATCCTACATCAACCTTGCATGCAATTTTAATAAATTAAAACTTCATTGTTCTGCTGCTGAGGAAACAAATTCAAATTATTATTGAATGAAATAATAGATGATTTTTTAAAAGTATGATTTATTTATTGAGGTACTTTTGGGAATTTATCATCTGGTTTTTTTTGTGTTAAAGGATTCCCCTTTGCTGCACATCCTGGAGATGTATGAACTGTGCATGAACTGTAAAAAGTACAACGAGGCTAAAACCAAACTGGAGAAATTTCAGGAAAGCCTCACAGAAGTAAGGACACGGATTTTCTCTAAATGTCATTGCTGGGATTTAGCAGCTGGGCTGAGAGTTTTCACAGCCTGCTCCTTGTCTGTCAATGCAGATGTTTGAACAGTTCTTTCCATCCCACTTCTCTGCTTCCCTGAGTATGCTGCTAGCTAACATTCCCTGTCAGGAGTGGATTTCCTCCCTGCACCTCAGCAGCTCAGTTCCCTTTCCCTTCAGGAGCAGATGTGCTTGGACAGCGGCAGGGACTGTTTGTCCAGCAGTTCATTAATTCTGCCTGGCCACTGCTGCTCCTGCTGCCACCTCTGCCGTCCCCGGGAGGGAGCAGCAGGGCCTTGTTCCCCAGGGAAAGGGACCCCTGACCTTGTCCCGTGTTTCCCACAGCTGGGAGCTGCGGCAGGGGCGGCCCCCGAGCTGCCGGGGCCGTGGCTGCGGTCACAGGCGCTGTTCCTGCTGGAGCTGATGCTGCAGCAGAGCCGCACCGACTACGAGCTGGGCAAGCTCCTGCAGCTGCTGGCTGCCACTGAGAACCTGCTGCTGGATGGTGAGGACACCGTGGAGCCCAGCCCCTCTGGCAGGGCTGAATCCTCAGGGAAGCTCAGCCTTCCCCGGGGCTCAGCTCTCCTGAGCTGTTCTCTTTAACACAGGTCCCCACGTGAAGAGGCTCTGTGCCCTCAGTGAGGCTCTGAGGGACTCCTCCATCTCCATCAGCCGCTCCATCCTGACCTCCTGCAGCCTGCAGGCCTTCCAGGAGGAGTGCAGCTCCATTCTGGAGCAGCTGCAGGAGAAAGGAATGTTCAGCCTGGCTCGGGAGGTGGCAGCCCTGGCTGAGCTGCCTGTGGACAGCGTTGTCACACACGAGGTACAGTTAGTGACAGTCACCTCTCCTTCCTGCTGCTGCCAGCATCGGGCACACAGCTTCTCAGCCTTCCTGAAACGTTAATTCTTTGTTAAGTAGTTTTTTATTTTAAATGTAAGTGCACCAAACACTCTGGCTGCACGTGCTGAGCTGCAGGGTTCAGGACAACTCTCCTTATTCTCTTATTGTTTTTATTCATATGCAATCAGTTTTATCTGGGGAGAAGAACAGATGGGTTTGTCTATCAGGGGGTGAAACTAAATGATCTTTAAGCTCCCTTCCAACCCAAACCAGTTCTGTGCCTTGTTGCATATTGGGGCACTTAGCTAAATCCAGTGTTTCAGTGCTGGCCATCCTGTGTCAGTTGGAGTTTTCTTGCTTGGAAAGATAATTGTGATAAACCTCTGCGGGTTTTACAGGTTCTGAGAGATCTACATCATTTGAGAGACACTGGACAGTGGCATCACACCCAGACAAGAGCTGACTTCTGGAAAAAGTGCAACGACACCTTCAGCAAACATTCTGTCTGCAGCCGAGCCGCAGCGGCGTTCTTCCTGGAGCAGGCCAACAGCGTGTGGGAATGCCCGGGGCAGGAGAGCACAGCCGGCCTGCTGGAGAGGCAGCTGCTGCTGACGCTGGCCGGGCACTGGCTGGCGCTGGAGGAGCCCGAGCTGGCGGTGCCGGAGCTGCAGGAGCTGGAGAAGCGGATCTGGCAGTGCCGGGTGGCCGAGCGAGCGCTGGCGGCCGAGGGCTCGGGGCAGGGTCCCTGCGGGCCGGGCCGGGAGCTGCCCTTCGCCAGCCTGGCCCGGAGCTTCTCCTTCGCACAGCTGCCGGCGCTGAGGGCGGCCGGGCCCCGCGGCCTGCAGGCCCTGGGGCCCGGGGAGCCCCGGCAGGGTCTGGAGCCCGGGCAGGCCCTGGAGCCCGGGCAGGCTCTGGGACCCGGGCAGGCTCTGGGACCCGGGCAGGCTCTGGAGCCCCGGCAGGCTCTGGGACCCGGGGAGCCCCGGCAGGCCCTGGAGCCCGGGGAGCCCGGGCAGGCTCTGGGGCCCGCGGAGCGAGCGGCGCTGGCCGCGCTGCTGGGAGCCCTGCTGGACGAGGGCAGCGTGCCCGAGGCCGCCCGGGTGTGCCAGTACTTCCAGCTGTGGCCCCGGGACGTGTCGCTGGTGCTGCACTGCCGGGCGCTGGCCTCGGGGGAGGCCGGGCTGGAGCAGCTGCAGCCCGAGGTGCGGGCCCTGCTGGCGGCCAGAGCCGGGACACGCGAGGCCGGCGCGGCGAGCGGAGCCCCCAGCCGTGAGTGACTCCCTGCCCTGCCTCCCCTCTCTTTGCATCTCCCCAAAACTGCTGCAGAAATCTGGCTCTCCCTGCTTTCTCTCCCTGGTTCCTGAATGCTGTCGTGCCAGGAGCTGGAGGCCCGGTGTGCTCCAGGCAGGGTGTTCTGTGAGCAGCTGCCATAGATCCCGAACCTCCCCTTTGTTACCTTTGCTCTCAATTCCGGCCCAGTAAAGCAGCACTGGGCCTCAGCCCTGCTCCTGCCTTCAGAAAACACACTCTACTAACTTTGTTTTTCTATAGCTGAAGCAGGGAGATGTTTTAATTAATATCCTTTCCTGACTCTTTTGCATTCTGAATGGTTTAGTGTTTCTTGTTTAATAGCAAGGCTAAGGCTGAGAATGTCTGTCTGTAAAGTTCTCTGCATGTCTGTGAAGTCTGAGTGAGTTTCAGCTGGAACATCCCTTTCTCATGCTGATGTGTAAAGCTGAATAGACAGAAGAGCATAAATAAATCCTGACCCATCGGGAAGGCTGCAGAACACTCGTTCAATCTAATGCTTAGAAATTTTATATCTGAGATATTACTTGGGATGTTTGTGTTCTGTTACATTGAAACAAATGTTAAATTTAAAAAATCAGGGTGTCAAGAGCTGGGTTTTCAAAGACTGAGCAAGTGTCACACAGTTGCTGCAGATTTGGGGAGCTTTGCCCGGGTCTAAGGGAGCTGTGTGCCTTGATGAGGTAGGAATTGATGTTTTTTTGTTTGCAGCATCCAACCTGGAGGAGTGGACCCCTCTGGGGGCCCCGAGTGGGGACGATGCTGTGGTGGCAGCGCTGAAGGCTCTGGCAGAGGAGTGTGTCCATGGCAGGGGCTACTGCCGGCAGGTGCTGTGCCTCTACGAGCTCTCCAAGGTAAGGCTGGGCGTGGGAAAGGTCCTCAGCAGGGGCCTGGAGGAGCTGCAGAGGGAGAAATTCCAACCCTTTGTGTGGAAAAAGGCCAGAGGGGCCTGGGCATGGCCAGTCCCTGCTGTGAGCCCAGCCCAGCTCAGAGCCCAGCTCTGTCTGGTGGCCTTTCCAGGTGTTGGTAGGGGATGCTCTGACTGGGATTTTGGGTGTTCCTGCAGGAGCTGAGCTGTTCCTTTGGGGAGGTGTTGGTGGGGGATGCTCTGACTGGGATTTTGGGTGTTCCTGCAGGAGCTGAGCTGTTCCTTTGGGGAGGTGTTGGTGGGGGATGCTCTGACTGGGATTTTGGGTGTTCCTGCAGGAGCTGAGCTGTTCCTTTGGGGAGGTGTTGGTGGGGGATGCTCTGACTGGGATTTTGGGTGTTCCTGCAGGAGCTGAGCTGTTCCTTTGGGGAGGTGTTGGTGGGGGATGCTCTGACTGGGATTTTGGGTGTTCCTGCAGGAGCTGAGCTGTTCCTTTGGGGAGGTGTTGGTGGGGGATGCTCAGGAGGTGCTGGGGGCCATCCTGGCCCAGCGGGGGCCGGAGCGCAGCCGCAGAGCCCAGGCCTTCATCACCTGCCAGGGGCTGTCCCCTGCCACTGTGGCACCACTGCTGGCACAGCAGATCACCCAGGAGCTGCTGGCCTTGGCACAGGGAAAAGGTGGGGACACAGCTGGGCTTTGGTCCCTGGGAGCTCAGCACAGCCAGGGCTGTCTGAGCAGCTCTGCCCTGTGAGCAACGCCTGCCTGATGTAAAGTTGTGTACAAACATTCATTTGTAGTTACTCCTGTGTCCACCGTGGTGTTGCAGTAAAGGTTGTATTTCTGTGGACATAAATTTAATATTTTTTTTAAAAAAGGATTTTTAACAGTGATCTTTGCTGCCCCACATGATCTGACTTGGGAATATCATGTGCATTTCTCTGTGTAAAGCATGACAGAAGGTTTTCCCTTTCCTTTTTTCCTTTGGGAAATGAGGGACAGCTGTGTGGCTGTCCAGTAGGATTTTATTGATTTGAACTGGCAAAAAAGTATTTTCTGATTGTTAAATTTAAGCATTAACACCCAAAGTCTTTAGGATTGTAGTCCCAAGACCTCTCAGTCAGTCTGGATGATGTTAGATTGGTTTGTTTGGGGGTTGTTAATTAATGATAAACAATAATAGTTCTCTCCTGCATAATTAGCAGTGGTGACAGAATTCTCTCTCTGGCCACAGGGCAGAAGCAGGTTTGGAACCCTGCAGTGGAGAGCCAGGCACTCCTGCAGCTTGCCAAGCTGTGCCAGGATCACACCTTGGTTGGGATGAAGTTACTGGATAAAATCTCCTCTGTCCCCCGTGGGGAGCTGTCCTGCAGTGAGTACATGGCAAATCCTACCTGGTGTAACCTGTGTGTAACCATGGCATTGTTAAACTCACAGCTCAAAGGGAGCTCTGCTGCTGATCTCAAGTTTGATATTCCATTTGTAGGGCTGAGGATATGCACAGTAGATAAGGGCGTTGCGTAGGGGGTTGTTATCTGAACAAAATTCAGATTTCTGTGCTGAGCAGGAGGTGGGAAATGCAGTCAGGGAGTGACCTGAGCTGTCGTGGTGGTTTGTTTGAGAAGGGGCATTGTGACCTTGTTCATATTCATCACAGTTAGAAAAGGGATTTTTCAAACCCAAAAGCAAAACTCGTGTCCTTCCTTTTGCAAGCACAGAGCTGGCAGGCAGTGCAGCGATGATGTGTTACACATTTGTCAGCTTCTCCTGGAGGAGGCTGCAAGTTCTGTGCTTTGTGTGCATTTTGTGTTTTCTCTTCTGGAGAGAGGCAGTAATTCACTTCCTCAGCCCTTTCAACTGAAATAGCAGAACTCTTCTTCTCTCCAGTCACAGAGCTGCTGATCCTGGCCCACAGCTGCTTCAGCCTGACGTGCCACATGGAGGGGATCACACGCGTGCTGCAGGCGGCTCGGCTGCTCACCGAGGAGCACCTGGCTCCCAGGGAGGAGTATGGGCTGGTGGTGAGTGCTTGTGGGGCTGGGCTGTGGGGCTGTACCTGTGGGGCTGGGCTGTGGGGCTGTACCTGTGGGGCTGTGCCTGTGGGGCTGTGCCTGTGGGGCTGGGCTGTGGGGCTGTGCCTGTGGGGCTGTACCTGTGGGGCTGTACCTGTACACAGCTGATCCAGCTGCTGGGGAAATGCTGCTCTGTGGGGCAGGGGCTCTTTGGCATCCTGAAGGGACTCCTGGAGCCTGGGTCGTGCCCAGTGGCGCGGGGTCGGCACTAAAAGCTTCCCTGCCCGTTTTTCTGTGCTGGAACGCTGCAGTTTGGGCCGGTTTGGGAGTCCCCCCGTGGCTCCAGGGCAGTGCCTGCTGCAGCTGCCGTGCCTGGGGAGCTCCTGACGCGCCCTGGCTGCCCCCAGGTGCGGCTGCTGACCGGCATCGGCAGGTACAATGAGATGACCTACATCTTCGAGCTGCTGCACCACAAACACTACTTCGAGGTGCTCATGAGGAAGAAGCTGGACCCGGTAGGTGAGGGAAAAACATGCAGGGAATTGTGTGGCTGCATCAGAAGCACAGGGTGAAATTGTCTGGGCATGTGACTTCCTGAGAGCAGGAATTGAGAGTCAGCTTTCACAGAAGTAAATTAATGCTGGGGCTTATTCTCATTTTAGTTGAACTGTTTTTTCCGAATTACTTCAGGGCTACGAGTGCAGCATTGAAACTTAAACTTGGCATTGTCAGTGTTTTCACATCCTGCTTTATTTGCAGTTAAAGTTTCACGAGGGCTTTAAAAAACCTTAAACCCTCATGGCTTTGTTTAAGTCACAAAGAAAGGTCAGGTTTGACATTTGTGTCAGGTGCTGGGTTTTGGTGCCCGGCTGAGCGGGTGTGAGGCTGCTGTTGGGTTTGGGGTGAGTGTGGGAGATGGTGGGTGCAGGGGGAGGTCAGAGCCGTGCTCAGTGTGTCCTGTGTGCCCAGAGCGGGACGCTGAAGGCGGCACTGCTGGATTACACCAAGCGCTGCCGGCCCGGCGACAGCGAGAAACACAACATGATCGCACTGTGCTTCAGCATGTGCAGGGAGATCGGGCAGAACCACGAGGCTGCTGCCTCCACCCAGCTCAAACTCATCGAGTGCCGGCCCTGGGGTGAGCGGGGAGGCAGGAGGGGAGGTCCCGTGTGTTTGCAGAGGGTGGGATTCAGGGCTCTCTCCTGGTGTGACATTGCCCCGCTGGCTCCCCTGGAGCAGGGACAGACCCAGCTGGGTTTGCAGGCTCCTGTGAACGCTGGGCTCTGTGTGTGGCACCCACGGGGCAGCCCCTGCTGCAGGAGCTGTGCCAGGGGATTCCTGAATGGATCTGCCCGTGGTCAGTGCTGGGATCTGCCACAAACGGGTGCTTGGGGTTTCTGTCCAGTCTTCAATCACTCAACCAGGCTGGAGCAAAGCTTTGATCCATCAGCTGAACAGGCAGTGTGTTCCTTCTGCTGTTTTAATTCATCAGTTGTGGTTCAGTTTGTTGGTGCTTTCTGAGACAACACCAGGGACAGACTTGGCACTGGGAGGGAGTTTTGTAACTTAACTTTGTCACCTTTATGAATAAATGGTTATTCCTCCTTTTTCTGTTTCAGAGGAGTCTCTTCAGGATGTTGCAAATTTAAAGAAGCTGCTGCTGAAAGCTCTGACTCTCTTCATTGATGCAGCAGAAAGTTACTCCAAGGTAAAGTGAGGTGGAACAGAAGGACTTGTGGGCAGTGCTGGGAGCTCATGGGGAGTGGGCTGGGCTGGGAGAACACACAGAGCTGCCCCAGGGAGGGTGTGCAGGCTCCTGGCTCTGTGTCTGCAGCTGCTGTAGCTGAGCCTGCCATGCTGGCCCTGCTCAGCCTTTAACCCCTGGGGCTACAGGTGAGTTCCCCACTGTCAGAGCAGGGACTGTGAGCTTAATTAGCAAGGATAGAACAAATAAAGTATTTAAAGCCAAGTGCAATAATGGTGGAAGCATTTGTGGGAGTGAAGCTTTGTTTAAGGCTCATGGGCTACGATGAACAGGAGGCTGCAGTGCTCTCAGTCACTGCAGAGCCCAAGCTGCTCTCAGGGCTGTGTCCAGGCTGCCCTGCAGCTCTCAGTGCTGTGTTGCAGGACTGCTGCTCTCAGGGCTGTGTCCAGGCTGCCCTGCAGCTCTCAGTGCTGTGTTGCAGGACTGCAGCTCTCAGGGCTGTGTCCAGGCTGCCCTGCAGCTCTCAGTGCTGTGTTGCAGGACTGCAGCTCTCAGGGCTGTGTCCAGGCTGCCCTGCAGCTCTCAGTGCTGTGTTGCAGGACTGCAGCTCTCAGTGCTGTGTTGCAGGACTGCAGCTCTCAGTGCTGTGTTGCAGGACTCGTGTGTGCGGCAGGCGCTGCGCTGCCGTCGCCTGACACGGCTCATCACGCTGCAGCTGCACTTCCTGGCCTTGGGCCAGAGCACCAGGATCATCAACCTGGGCAGGCAGGACCTGCCTGGAGCCATCCTGGCCCTGCCCAGGTTCTACCAGGTGAGCTGGGGTCCTTCTGGGGGGAGTGACCGTGTCACTGCAGTGCCCCAGCTCCTCCTCCTGGCCTCTGTGTCCTGTGGCTCTTACCCCGACCTTGTATCCTGTGGGATACATGGGATGGAGGGACAGGACACAGGGAATGGCTCCCAGTGCCAGAGGGCAGAGCTGGATGGGATATGGGGCAGGAATTGTTCCCTGGCAGGGTGGGCAGCCCTGGCACAGTGCCCAGAGCAGCTGGGGCTGCCCCTGGATCCCTGGAATGTCCCAGGCCAGGCTGGACACTGGGATTTGGACACCCTGGGACAGTGGGAGGTGTCCCTGCTCAGGGGCTGAGGAAGGTTGCTCACAGTGCTCTGTTAGCCTGTATTTCACAGCTGCTCCCAACAGCAGCAGGGGCTGGCTCAAACTGAAGATCCCAGTAGTGAGGTGTGTGTGGAATGTCCTGTGCCATCCCTGCTCTCCCTGCAGGCAGCCATCGTGGCCGAGGCCTACGAGTTCCTGCCGGACTGGGCTGAGGTTCTGTTCCAGCAGGTGATCACCAGGGGTGACTTCGTGTACCTGGAGGAGTTCAAGCAGCAGCGGCCACTGCGGCCCAGCCTGTTCGAGGAGGTGGCCAAGAGGTGAGTGAGGGTCAGGGGAAAACTGCAGGCCCTGAGAGGGGCAGGAGGAAAGGGTTATTAAACTGTCCAACCTGTTACAGGGGAAGGTTTCATACAGAGGACTTGAGGTAGAATTCCAGAATGGTTTGGGTGGGAAGGGACCTTAAACTGCCCCAGCCAGTGTCACCCCTGCCACGGCAGGGACACCCTCCCACTGTCCAGCCTGGCCTGGGACATTCCAGGGATCCAGGGGCTGCTCTGGGCACCTGTGCCAGGGCTGCCCACCCTGCCGGGAGGATTTGTTGGTTTGGTTCCTGAGCACAGCATGGAAAGTCACTCTGAGCCAGCCTTGTCCTTGAGCTGGACAAGGAGGGAGCTCAGGGCTGGCCAGAGCAAATCTTTGAAATGAATCAGATCAAATAAACAACCAGGAGGTTCAAATGTAGGTGTTGAGTACAATCTCTTGTTGAAAATGTCATTCTTGCAGGCCCAGAGCAAGTCTCAGGGGCCTGGGGAGCTTCTGTGTCTCAGTTCCATGTGCTGTTGCTCCAGGGTCCAGCAGCACCCCCCTGCTGAGGCTGCCCTGAGGAACCTGAAGCGGTTCCTCACCCACTGTGAGGACATCTACACCTACTACAGGCTGGCCTACGAGCACAAGTTCTATGACGTGGTGAACTCCCTGCTGAAGGACCCTCAGACTGGCTGCTGCCTCAACGACCTCTTATCCAACTGAATTCCTGCCAAATTCCAGCCTGGACACGAGCACAGGGTCAGTGCTGATTGACACAGATTTTATCAGTGACCTGCACCCAGGGCACTGCTGCTCTGCAAAAATTACTCCAGAAAAATGGACAGGGTTGTAAATATTTAAAATGCTGAAACTGTTAACCTAAAATTGTGTTTTGTATAATAAATGTGTTTATAAATTACTTGAGTCACCAGCAAACAGTGACTGGCCCAGGTGGGGGGTGAAGCAGAGATCCAGCAGCTCTTTAAATCAGGGGAAGGGAGCACCCCAGGAACTGTGCCCAAGGGGGCTGAAACAGATATGCAGAAGGTCCAGGCAAAGGGCTGGAATAAGCCAGAAGCAGTGAAGGTTTCAGGTACCCAGTAGAATAATGTGTTCTGTGAGTCAAATCTGATCTCTAAAGTTCTGTACAGCTTTAAACAGCACATTCCTAATTCTGCTGTCTTGGAGTAAAAGAAATAATCAAGTGCAAATG
Organism: Parus major; assembly: GCF_001522545.3. NCBI lineage: Eukaryota > Metazoa > Chordata > Aves > Passeriformes > Paridae > Parus > Parus major. The sequence goes on from NC_031779.1 coordinate 19,557,796, forward strand.
TATTTTTTTCAGTTATTAAATAGAAATTCCTTTCCATGCCCAAGCTGTGGGCACACTCCCAGCACAGCTCAGCTCTGCAACTCTCCCTCTTCAGGTGTTTTTCCTGTCAGGCCCCAAAAGAACTCCTCCAAGGCCAGCCTGGTGAAGTCCTCAATAGTGATTTTTATTAAATTAGTTGCTTTATAAAACATTGCAGATGTTGTAATTGTTAACATAACAATTTGCCCAACTGTAGGAACTGCTGCAGTTTGCTAAGCAAGTTTGGTTTTTAATGAAAGAAAACGGCCGAGTCGTGAGAGACCCACCACAACCCAGGAGAGCCCCAAGGATCTTGTGTGGTTTGGTTCTTTCTTTTACACTTAACCCCTTAATTAACTGTTAAAGAACACCCAACCCAGACAGCTGCATTAGTAGAAATTTAAATGAATGGAACTAAACTTCATCCTGGAGACACAAGTGTGTTTTGCCTTGCTCTGCCCCACCAGGTGCTGTTCAGGTGTCAGGCTCTGGAGTAGTGGCTGTCCCAGGGGCCACACTCCCAGGTGCAGTATTCCACACTGAAGTTAGCAGTTCCCTTCCCAAAATACTGAAATCCTCAAGCTCTAACTCAAGACAAAGCGACTGGAACTCTACGTGCACACCCTGCCCTTGCTGCAAACTGCTCGTGCTCAGCCCTGGCCCTGCAGCAGGGACAGTTAAGGCCATGTCATGGAGCTGTGCTGGTTATAATCCTTCACAGGATTTGTTCCAATTCCTTCCCAATTTAGTGGCTGTTGCTATAAATAGCAGCAGTGCCCATTATCAGAATTTTGGGTTTTTAACTGCAATTTCCAGACCTGTTCCATTCCACCCCGGCCCGGAGCTTCCTCCCGGCACCTCCAGCCCCCAGCACACAGATACTGCAATTCTGATTGTAGCATTTGGCAGAATTTAGAGGAAGAAAGGTTGTGCTACATGTTTAAGGGATTATGGGCAACAGAAAGACAACAGGAGGGAGATAAATGTCACATGAAGTCTTCAAAGTCTTGTACGTACTCGCCGTCGTAGCCGCCGTAGTCGGCCAGGTCGTCTTTCATCGTCGCCTTCAGCCCCCCGCCAGGCACAACACCTTTTTTCTTCTTTTTGGCTTTATTCTGTGCCAAGAGGAGGAGGATGGTTGTTTGGACAGGCCCAGAGCTCTGCACTGCCCCAGCCAGGGTCAGCCCCGTGGCACTGAGCGGTTTCCACCCCACACATTTCCTCGGAAAGCTGTGACTGTTCCAGGTGTCCCCAGCTCCCTGCACCACAGCCCTGCCCACCTTTTGCCTTCATCCTGTTTCCCCTGGACCCTCAACAAGTAATTAATAAATGCAGGGGAGCCCCACTCTTACCTTCTCTTGTTTTTGTTTTTCACTGCATAATACTGTCAGGGTGTTTGTGATCTTTTTCAAATCATCCACCTCCACTGCATCAGGGGAAAAAAAAAAGGAAAAAAAAAGATTCCTTATCAATGTTGTTCTTATAAGGCAGTTAAATAACATCCACAGACTCTAAAACCAGAAATAAGCATTAGTGTAGCTATGGGCAATTACTTGATTTCAATCAGCAGAACACAGAGTGGGTGGTTCTGGTCCTCACAAGCCCAACAAGGATTCCAGCTGGTTCCTTGGAAGCCTGAGCGTTGTAGAGGGTAAAACTTGCAAATAAAGTTACTGAGCACAAGAGTCTCACTGAGACATCTGAACAGGAAAGTGTGGAGACAGTAAAATACAGCAAAATGTATCAAAAGGAGCACTGGGTTAACAAGGAATGATGATGTTTATCAATAAATGGTGGAAGAGACTGGAGACCCTCCTGTCTGGAGCTCTGGAATCCCTCTGAGATGGAAGCTGCCAGCTGGGAGCATGGATGTGCCCAGCTCTGCAGGGATCGAGTTACCCCCACTGAAGGACAGCACAGGACAGGGAACCTTCCCAGGCACCAGGACACTGGGAAAAGGAGCTTCAGTTACTTCATCTCTGTATAGTTACACGCTGAATTCCAGAACAGTTAATCTGCAGATCCAGAATTACATGAACTCGATTTTGCAATGGTTTCCCTCCAAATGAGGTACTCAAATTAGCTGCCTCAGAGAATTTACTCTAATTATTTTAGAAATGGCTTCAATAAATACACTCGTGGTTTAGATCAGCATAGAAATTTACACTTTTTAGATGGCGTGCAGCAAGAGCAGCTCCTGCACGAGGAGAGGACCCTTGCTGGAGTTTGTGGGAATTGAACCAGGTCAGTGCTTCATTTAGCACAGAGCCATCCCCTCTGAGCACTGACTTCAGCTCCAGCACAGCTCTGGCAGCAGAGCTGGGGCTGTCTGGACTTACAGGAAATACAGATGTCCCGAAGCAACGCTTCCAAAAACCCGGCGTAATGTAACGACTTCTCGTACTGTGTGATTTTCTCCTTCAGGAGCTTCCCAAATTCCGTGAAGTCATCTTTTGAAGAGGGATTCATGGCATCTATTCCACAAGTGCTATTTACACCTGCAGGGACAGGCAGAGAACGTGAGCTGTGAGCCCTGAAAGGGGAGCTGGCTCCCACCTCCCTGAGCTCCCCCCGCAGCCAGGGCCCATCTCTGGCCTTACAGGAAGAAAGGAAGTTTGCTGCAAAACTCAAGTCATTTCACAGAATCCCTGAATGGGTTGGATTGGAAGGGACACTGAAGCCCCTCCAGTGCCACTCTGTCAGGGCAGGGACACCTTCCACAATCCCAGGTTGCCCTAAGTCCATCCAACACCATCTTGGGCACTTCCAGGGATTTAGGGGCAGCCACAGCTTCTCTGGGCACCTGAGCCAGGGCCTCATCCCCTCACAAGGAACAATTCCATCCCAATATCCCATCTGACAGTGCCCTTTGTCAGTGGAAAGCTGTTCTCCCTTGTTCTGTCACTCCACACCCTTGTCCAAAGTCTCTGTCCACCAAAGCTGAGTCAAACTCAGTAATTTGACCCAGCTATTCCTGTTCTCTGCACAACCTGCACCAGGAAGCCCCTTCTTCCCTCAAATAAAGCAGAACCCAGCTGGTTCTCTGCAGCTGCACCCAGTGCACACCCCCCAGGCACTGTGCTCTGTGACAACTCACTGAGCACAGCCTCTCCTGAGCAATGAGCTGAATCATTCTCCATCATCAAGGAAACGCTTCCATGTTTGAGGAATGCTGCTGTGCATCAGCATCTCTGCCACTCTTTGTTCTCAGAGCCACGAGCTCTGTGTGCTGGGAGCCAAACCCTGCTCCTGCTCTGCAGGGTCCCACAGGTGCCAGGGTTGATTTTCTGCTGCTTTAACTCACCAAAGGTTTCCTTTGCCAGCTCCAGGTCTGACTCCTCCTGTAACTTCTTTAGCCGTAGTTTGTCTGCCAACTGTTCTTCTGGTGTGAGCTCCTTCTGTTCCTCGGGTGCCTCTAACTGCAGGGACAGCACAGAGGACAGGGTGGCACACTCCAGAGCCACTCAGTCACCCTCTGCTGCCTCGACTCAGGGCCCATGGAAAACATGGAAGCCATTCCCTGAGCCTCAACAAATTGTGCATTTCACAAGGAATGGGAAGAAACACCCAACTGCCACTGCTGCCTGTTCCATCACACAAAGGAGCTGGGTAACACTGATCCAATCACTGGGTAAATTATATGGGAATTAAAGCTCCCAGCCCCAGATGGGATCACATACAAGACCTAAGTTGGGTTTATCAGATGAATCCAGACCTTTTCAGATCTTGCTCAACCTCCAAAAACCAAATCAAACCCGCCCTCTGAATTTTCTGTGACCCAGAAAGAAACCAGGAGTTACCCTTTTTTTAAGCTCCTCTTGCTTTTTCTTCTGTAGCTTTTCTTTTTCTTTGATTTTTTCTGCTATTTTCTTTTTTTCCGAGACTTTCGGTTCTGTAAAAAGTGGAACAACAAACGCAGCTCTCACAAGTCTGCTGATTTTTTTCTCCCCCCCACAACCACAGCCACCCTGGAAGGCACTGAGCTCAGCTCCTGGGACTGAGCACAGAGCTAAAGCCATGTCTGTTAAACCCAGCCCTGCTCAGGTTTGATCCTCACACACACCCAGAGGCTGTTCCCGTGCTGACAGAGCCTGAAATCTCACCTTGTTTTACCTCTGTCTCCTTCACCTCCTCCTCTTCCTCCTCATCATCCCAGTTATCCTGCAAAACAGTTAGGATTCTTTTACAGATACCTGTGACCTCTTCCAGTGCCCAGTCCCTCTGGTGTGCTGTCAGAGTGAGGGAGCCATGGCAGCTGTACCTCAGGGGTTTTTGGAGCTGTCAGCGCTGCCTGGGGCCAGTTGTTACCATGAAAAAGGCAGGTTTTGGACAAACAGCCAGCTTGTGTCAATAATTACAACAGCCAGGTCACAAGCAGTCGAACAGCACCCCCGTGCCCAGGACTTTATTCTCATTTCTGCTGTTATGAGACACTGAACATGAGCTAGACCAGCACAGGCTGCTCTCTCCCACGGCACCCAGGGACCCTCTCCTGTGCTGGGAAAAGCATTCCCGAGGCTGCAGGGCTTTTCTGGGAGGCTGCAGCAGAGGCAGGGGTGCAGAGCCCCACGGGATGTGCTGATCCAAGCAAGGAGACACCCGAGTCCCTGTGCCAGCTCAGCCCGGATAATTGGCACCTGCAGGGGACTCGGCTTCCCTTCCACATTCCATGGAGCTGACTTGAATTTGGAGCAGCATTATTTTAGCTCACATCTAATTAAGTTTGTTCCACCCACTGCTTAAATAGCTCCACTCAGCACTGAGGAGCTGCCTGAGCCCCGGCCTGGCCAGGCTGGCAGGCAGATGCAAACTGCAGAGGAAGGGCAGCCTGGCCATGAGGGATTCACCCCTGGCATGGGACACCTGGAGACTTCACAGAGGGCACGTGGGCAAGGACTGCACACCATGAGCTGTGCCCTGACCCCATCCTGCCAGCCAGGCCTGCTTTACAAACCCAGGGAGCTCTCCTGGAGGAAGAGGAGCTGCCTCAGCGCTGTGTCCTTGCAGTGATACAGTAATTCCCAGAGAACACCTTTACTCCACAGCATTTCAACACCGTTCCCACGTCCTGGACTACCCCAGGGCTCCAGAACATGCTCCCCACAGCGAGGCTGGGAGGTGGCAGGGGCTGGGCACTGCCCCGCTCTGGCTGTGCCAGCCCTGAGTCAATAGATGAAAATTCCTTGGCAGGAGGCCTGGCTGCTGGGAAACATGTGCTGGGGAACACTGAGAGGAGTTCTGTTACCAAAGGTGCTAATTTTAAACCCGGGAAGTTGACGTTTCCCAAATTAACAGGTACTGCAAGCTCATTACTAAAAAACCTTCCAAAACACAGATCTGCAGACACAAAGCACCTTCCAAAATGTGAGATGCCTTAAGAAAGCCATGGCCAGAAAACAGTTCATGCTGCTACTCTAGCCCACGTCACTTCCCTCACGTGGGGATCTCACCACCGTGGGCCTCGCACTGAGGCATCCAGAGGGATTTGGGAATCTGGCAGGAAGAGCAAATCAAAGGAAAATAAACCAAAATAAAACACCTTTCTCTGCTGGATCCTCTCTAGATGCAGCTCTGGCACTAAATCCATAATCCCTTGGAAACAGTTAAGCAGCTACATCCTTACTGTGTGTAAGATATAAAATGTGTTCCCAGTGCCAGGGGGCAGGGCTGGATGGGATATCAGGCAGGAATTGTTCCCTGGGATGGTGGGGAGGGGCTGGGATGGAGAAGCTTCCCAGAGAAGCTGTGGCTGCCAAGGCCAGGCTGGACGGGGCTTGGAGCAGTGGGAGGTGTTCCTGCCCATGGCAGGGGTGGCACTGGGTGGGCTTTAAGGTCCCTTAAACCCAAACCATCCCAGGATTCCATGTGGGAAATATTTGCTCCTTTATTAAACAGGCAGAGAGCCCTCAGCTCTCTGAGAACCACTCTGGTCCAGCTCTCCTGGACACTTTTCTATCCAGCAGGAAAGCCTCTCACTTCCTAAGGAAGGAGGAAAAGCAAATGTCACAGACAGTCTGAGCTACAGGTGTCTGCACACACCTGTCAACCACACACAAACACCTGTGTCAGTCACAAACCTCTGTGTCAGTCACACACACCCCTGTGTCAGTCACACACCCCTGTGTCAGTCACACACACACCCCTGTGTCAGTCACACACACACCCCTGTGTCAGTCACACTCACACCCCTGTGTCAGTCACACTCACACCCCTGTGTCAGTCACACTCACACCCCTGTGTCAGTCACACACACCCCTGTGTCAGTCACACACACCTGTGTCAGTCACACCCCTGTGTCAGTCACACACACACACCCCCCTGTGTCAGTCACACACACACACACACCTGTGTCAGTCACACACCCCTGTGTCAGTCACACACACACCCCTGTGTCAGTCACACACACCTGTGTCAGTCACACACACCCCTGTGTCAGTCACACCCCTGTGTCAGTCACACCCCTGTGTCACACACACACCCCTGTGTCAGTCACACCCCCCTGTGTCACTTCCACGCTGTCCACACTCACTCCCAGCTCCTGGAGCTGCTGTTCACACACCTGTCCTTGTCCTGCTGCTCCAATGTGACACTTGGGACACTGGGCTGTGGCAACTAATTAGTTTAAGAAGGAAAATTACACACAGAATCACAGGAATTTGGTAACTTTCGGGTTTTTAAGAGCTCATGAACTACTTTTTCTGTACTGCTCATGAGAAGAACTCCACCTGAGCCCAAATAAAAACTCCAGGTGCTTTTCAGAGATTCTGGTAACAGTGTCCTCAAAACCAACCCTGAGTCCTCACCCAGTGCTACAATGTCCCAGGGCTGGAGGAAACAAAAAGGTCTTTTTTAGTTGCCTTATTCTACTTCGAGAATCCCGGGATGGTTTGGCTGGGAAGGGACCTCAGAGACCACCCAATTCCAGCCTGTGCCGTGGGCAGGGACACCTTCCACTGGAGCAGGCTGCCCCGAGCCCTGTCCAGCCTGGCCTCGGCACCCATCTGGTGTGTTCCTTCTGCACTCCCTGGCAGCCCTCTGCATCATCCACACGAGCAAACGGAGCTTTCTGTGGCACCAGGAATGCTGATCCACGCTTTATTCCCACTCCGGTGCAGACACCACGCTGAACACGGTAAGATCCCGGCCGGTGGTGTGCGGGGAGGCGGCAAGATCGGGTGGAAAGGCCGCGCTGGCAGAGCACAGGAGCAGAAGCACTAACACAGCCCTGCCTTCACGAAATCCGTCCCGCCGCCTCACCCAGCGCGCCGCACTCACAGCTCAGGGCCCGAGAGGCTGCAGGGAGCGAGGGGAAAGCGTTCGAAAGCCTGGGAAGCAGCTGGAAAGCAGCAGGTGGATGTCCCAGCCTGTCTGTCTGTCTGTCTGTCTGACCCTTCCTGCCCCGCAGGTCCCACGGCAGCGACACCGGCTCCGCGCAGGGACAGCTCAGGCTCTCTTGGCATTTGGACTTGTCACCG
>NC_031779.1:19566174-19581188 GCF_001522545.3 Parus major
CAGCCGGACCGGAGGCACCGGGCCCGGTTCGGGAGCGCCTGAGCTCCGGCAGGCTCCGGGCACGCCAGGCTCGGCTTTACCCGCTCCAGGGTCTCGTTCCCCCCTGTCCTGCACCGGGGAACCGAGAACAGCTGGAATTGGGCACTTCTTCACTGGCAGCTCCGCGTTCCTGCGGGAATCCCGGTACGTGGAAAAGGAGGAGAGATTTTACATGAAGATAATAAATTCAGAACGTGTCTTTCATATAACAAATGAACGGAAAATGCCTGTATAAATCACTGTGTCTAGGAAAAACACAAAGGAAAAACACAGACTTCCAAATTTATCCTCCTTTTCCTGTTCTTCTCCATTTACCAGACAATATAAATAATAACAGAGCTATACCTATGGATCAGACAATGTCACAAACTACATCCTCACCAAGTCTACACAGTTTCACGGGCTCAGGGTGCTGTGGGGGTAATCAAAAAACTGCCAGGAATTGTGCAGTAATTTGGAATATGTTAATACTGGAATATGTAATTTGGAATTGTAAGGATTTACACACAACGTTTAAATTTTTCCTTGACAGTAAAAGACAGACACGATTTCTTCCTCTTCAAGGCTGGAAACTGACAGGAGCAATGTCTTGACTTACAGAAAACCGAGGCTCAGTGAAGGATGATATCAGCTAAAAACCATAAAACCAGAATCCAGAGCGTAAGTATTTAATTAAACCTTTGTGCTTCTGTAGACTAGAAATGATTGCAGAAGAAACAGAAATCCATAGCCCAGGACTTCTCCTCCCATGGTATTTTACAAGATTGGGCCCATCAGCACAATGACATTTTTGCAAGCACCAAGAACAAGAGCTCCTCTCCCGCCGCTCCAGGGCTCGGTGCTCCCCAGCAGCCGCACTCCAGCGCTGGGGCTGGGGTGTTGGGGAGGGGACGATGCTGTGCAGAGCTCCTGGCACCCCACGGGGTTTGGTTCCACATTTCAGGGCTCTCCCCAAACCCGATCCGTCTCTGCCGTGACGCCTTCGGCCGCTCGTGGTTTGGGAGATTCCCAATCCGGGCTGGATGATTTTCATTCAGCAGTGAGGAATGTCAGGTGGGGTGGCTCCGAGGTGGGGGAAGCAGTGACACCGAGGCGAGGGCCATTCCAGGGAAAGCAGGAGTGAAGAGGAACTGCCACAAAGGCCTGGGAGGGGTGAGTGTGCTGCCAGAACCAGGCTGCTCCAACACGGAACAGAATCCACGGGGACATGGGAAACAGGTCACCACAACCCAGCAGAGACCATCAGGGAAATCATTCAGGACTGGGAGGAGGACGTGGTGCTCTCCATGAGGACACGGAACGGGAATCGGTGATCCAGCTGCACGATGCTCGGGGGGCACGGGCCACGCTCACACCTGGCTCAGCCTTTCCCGGGCACGGGGACGGTTCTGGGGACACAGCCTGACCCAGACCTCGGCTCGGGAACAGGGAACTCCCCCTCGAGATGAGCACGACAGGAATAAAACCTGTGGATGAGAACTCTGCTTCACACCAGCAAGGTTTGCAGGAGGCAGAACCACTCTGGTGCTTCAGTGATAAACACCAGTGATTGCAGCACAGGAAAATATGAATATTTAATATGTTTACTGAGCAATCTCTGTCAGTCCCGTTGTGCATCCATGCAGAACTACATCCCCTCGTTTACATTCGGGTTTCCCTCGCGGATCTGATGGGCACAACACAGACACAGCTGGAAAGTGCAACATTGCCTTTGGTTTCCTCAGCTCCGGCAGCGCTTTTGGAAGGGCTGGAGCCACAGAGGACCTGGGGATAAGGATGTTACTGGAACAGGTGAACATCCCATTAGGGCTGGAAAAGGCCAGGAGCTAAAGCTGGGCTCGCTGTGGCAGCTGGGTGAGTTTTACAGCAGCTGTGTGAGGAATCCCCCGTTAGCAAAGCTTCACCGCGGAACCGAGAGCCCCGCACTCGGAGCTGGGCGAGAACGAGCGAGGAACGGCTGCAGAGCAAGGGCAGCTCCACACGCTGCCCCTTCCAGCGTCCATCCATCCATCCATCAGCTGCCCAGGGCACACCGCTGCACCAAGCAGATGGAAAGGTAATGTTCTGTACATTTTATTTCAATAAAGACATAAGACAAACAGCGTAAAGATGCCCGGATGCCCTAAAGATAAATACATTTAAAAGATTCTCATTAAAATGAATCTGTAGTATTTCTTTCCTGCAAGCAAAATACCTTTCTTTAAATACAAAAAAAATCAGTATTCTGAATTGCAAATGTTTTCACTTTTTTTGCAGAAAATCTGCCATGATGATTTTGTTTTTAATGAATAAGGATTTTCCACAAAACAGGCTTGCTCTACATGCTAAGTTTTAACAGTTCAGTGACACCATGTGCTAGCTACATACACAACAGATAATATAGTAAGAAAACACTCAACCTGATGAAAAGTTAAAATCTTCATTAATACACTGGAAAAAGTTGACATAACTCATGCCTTTTAAAATCAAAAATACAAAAATTAAATGTTTTGCTAAAAAGATTTTCCTTATTTTAAGGACTCATTTGAAAATGAAGCTGCATGTAATTTGTACAATAAAATTGTACAAGTAAACAGGTAATATACATAAAAAATTAATTGACATACTTCTCAATTATCAGCTGTCCACCTTTAATTTCCAATACTGTACTTTCTTATCAAGCATACAAAATAGCAAACTTCTCTTTAGAAAAAGTGCCGTTCTGTGACATCTTTTACACAAAAGCAGTCCGAGCCTGGGGCGTGGTGATGCAGTCGAGAGGCAAAGCTTCCTGACTCGTACGAGTTCTGCCTTCCACGAGAAGCCTGCGGGACCCCGGGGCCGGGACAGCATCAGCTGCGGGCTCTGCGCTGGGCTGGCCAGAGCAAACGGGCCTGGAGAGGCTGCTCACAAGCAGGAGTGTCACAGGAGTGTCACAGGAGTGTCACAGCAGTGTCACAGCAGTGTCACAGCAGTGGCACAGCAGTGTCACAGCAGTGTCACAGCAGTGGCACAGGAGCCCCGTGGCCAGGAGCACGCTCGTCCTGCCCCAGGCACAGCAGAGGCTGAGGTATTCCTTGTCCATGTGGTGCCACTGCCAGCCGTGCTGTGTCCAGAGGACGTGCCATCCCAATGGGCTGGGATGTTCCCAGTATTAGGAATTCTTATCTTCGTCTTATCTAGCCAGTCTCTTGATTTTTTTGAAAAGGTTTTGACTACAGTAGAATATTACAGAAAAAAAAATATATATATATAAATGCAGGGGGGTTTTGTTGGGTGTTTTTTTTTTTTTCTTTTTCTTTTTTCTTTCTAAATGAAACTTACGTGGGCTAAAACTAGAGAATATTTTTAAACAAATATACAGGATGCAGGCAGACAAAGCAGGGAAACGGCCAGCCAACTGTTTAATAAAAAACTAATAAAATTTGGCTATTTCCAGAAAAACTATGAAGCGCCTCAACTAAAAGGAATGCATAATGAAATTCTAATCTAATACAGGTCAAAAATGTAAAAAGGTTATAAACCTTAACAGGAAAAATAAAACAACTTTTACTGGCCATTCCTGTTGAAATGAGAATCTTAAAAGTAACAGAAAAGTGGCTACAAACCCACTTAGAGCACCGAACAGAGAGAAAATCCGAGTCCGTTTTCAATCTCTGTTGTATCATAAAATCCTGTGTTTCTACAGGTCAGACTGCTGGTGGCAGAAACAGAATTTTCTTTATAAACTGCAGATGTCCTGTACATAAAAAATTTCCTTGGAGTTGCACTAGTTCTAAAGACTTTTCTGTTCTAGCCTCCCTACTGCGGGTACTGGATTGTACTGATGGCGGCAACCTCAGGTGTAGAAAGTCTCTTTCTGTAACCCTTGATCACTGTTGGGCACCAAAGATAAGAAAAGCAAGACGGGGTACAAAAATGCAAAATTTCAACAGTAATGGCAATGTTTTGTATTAGTCCAGCAGGGTCCTGCATTTCCTCCCCTCGGCAGTGAGAGCAAAGGCTTTAATCGGGGGGTAGCAAATCATGCAAGCGAAATCTGTCTCTGATGTGAGGCCGGACGTCTTCGTTCTGTGGGGGAAAGGGCAGGTTCAGCAGAATTAACACAGCCAGAAGCCCACTGCAGCAGGGCTCCTCCAACAACACCCCTCTTTCAACAGAACAGATACAAGGCACGAGTTCTGCCATTGCAGACTCAGAGAAACAACTCCATGGCATCCACAGCAGCTCAGGAGTGATCTATTGGCCTTTTAGGGACAAAGACACACAGCACAGCCAGCAACAGGCACTGGGGCACCTGAAAACACTCAGAGATTCCCACATTTCCTTAGCACTGATGTCACAACCCCACAGCAGCTCAGGAGTGATCTATTGGCCTTTTAGGGACAAAGACACACAGCACAGCCAGCAACAGGCACTGGGGCACCTGAAAACACTCAGAGATTCCCCATTTCCTTAGCACTGATGTCACAACCCCACAGCCCTGCCTGTGCAGCACAGCCAGCAGTGACAAGTCCCCTTTTGCTGTGTGAACACGTCCCTGGATCCTCACCAGCCCCAGTGACTCAGAAACCCTTAACAATAGGTGAAAATATTAAAGGAACTCACTGACAGTCTTGGGAAAAGCCAAGAAAGCAAACACTTACCAGCTCTACGAGTTTCTCCAGAAATGGAATCAACTTTAGGAGCTCATTATCATTTTTATCCATGAACCAGCTTTCTATAGGAATTCCATTGGAAAGCTGAAGTTAAAATATGAAAAAAAATAAATTCAGAAATTATCAACACACACTTTATATGTAATTTATCTCCAAATATGACTTGTAAAATAGCATTTGGGGGAAAAATGTTTCCAAGTTACAGATCCCTGAGTAGTTTTCCCACAGTTTTGTTTGCAAACTTCAGCACAGAGCCCCAGACTTCCGTGAGAAGTGAAATCCAAGTGTGGGGTTCCCTGTCCCCCTCGGGAAGTTGTGCCCCCCTGGGGTGGCTCCTGGCCAGCCCCTCACCTGGTAAGCAAAGGCTTGTGGTGAATTGTCGATGATGATGGTTTTGGAGAGGTCTCTGCCCAGGATGTTTAAATCCTTGATGTAGTTCCCTTGTACACACACACAGTGCTCACGGAAGAGTCGGTGCCTGGCAATAAAGGAAAGGCCTCATCAGTGAGACCAGGGACACAGAGCTTTGCCAAGCATTATCCAGTTTGTTCTCTTCTGCTCTCCTGTTAGAGAACTGCACCCTTTCTCTGTTCTCTTTAAAGCTTTTTACTGGTAAAATGCCCCATTCAGGTGATTTTGCAGCTCTGGGGTGGGTGCTTTCCCAGACAGGCTGACAAAGGGACCCAGAACACCCCAAGGATCTGCCAAGCCCCAGGTGCTGCACAGAGCTGGTTTATTGGGATTTTTTATCCCTTTATTCCATCCCAGCCCTGACAGAACAGGGTCTCCCTGTGCCACCTCGTGCCAGGACACCAAGTGTCACGAGAAATGTTTCCTCTCCTGTGCCACCTCTGCTGCCAATTAACCTGTGTCACTTATTACATCTCAAAACAAAGCCTCGGGGCCAAAACATCCCATCAACTCCTTCCCTTCCCATTAGCCTGCTCCTGTGTAATTTATGACAGAAGAAATGGATGGAAAATGCCTCTGACTGAGAAAGCAGCAGCAATAAAAGTCCCATTTCACGGTGTATCCACAGAACGATGGAGCTGGCAGATTTGGGGCTGCCCAGCCCCACTGCAGGCTGCCTGGATGTTTAAATGGAGTGCTCAGAAGCTGTACACACTGTGCCTAATTCCATGCAGGAGCTGAGCTCCCAACGTTGCCATGGAGGGAAATGAGCTGCTGCATTTATATTTAGAGTGTGAGTCACACGTGTGGGGCCTGACAGGCACCTGGGGCTGGGGGCAGAGCTGGGGCCACGGCAGCCCCAGGCAGCACAGGGACAGCTCTGCAGGCTCCAGAGCCTGCCTGCCTGCTTGTGCCACCACCTCTGCCTGTCCCAACACACAGCAGACAGTCCTGAGCGCTGGCACCACGTTCTGAGGAGGGTTTGGCACCAGAGCCCCCCACTCTGTCCCCTGGGCACCATCCTCGGGGTGTCACCTGCTCTGCCACCACCGGGCTGGGACACCCCACACAGCAGGGACCACTCTGGGTCAGCACTGCCAGCTACAGTCCCCCTGACAGGTGACAGGGACAGAAGCTCGGCCCTAGAACTTCCTTCTGCCTTAAGGAACTGGGAAAGCCAAGCATTTCCCAACAAAGCTCAGCACTGAGAAATGAAAATCCAAACCAGCCCTAATACAAAACCAACACACAAATGACTTTGAGATTGAATGAGAATTAAAAGCATGCTGATTGGGAAAGCTACACAAATCAGAATTTATAATAAATAACTCAAGTTTGAACAGTTTAAAAGTAATGAGTACTCATTCCATTTCCTTTATTTGCAGTGTGTATTCCAAAGCCCATTTTTCATCCCCAAGAGGTCGTTTCCCATGAGCCAGAGACTGACCAGGGACAGCTTTTGGCCTGGGGTTATTTTATCACAAGGCACCAACTCCATCACTTCAGTCCATTGTTGTCCCTCTCTTGGCCCAGGAAAAGCCCAAGGGATGAGGCAGGGAGACTGCAGGGAGGAGCAGGTCCCACCCCACTGCTCTGCCTTACCTGACCAGCTGCTTTTTGGGGTCCAGGATGTTCAACAGCTTGTCTGCATACACCTTCTTAGAAGCAGTGAACAGAATGATCTGGGGATTGGAGGGGAAAAAGTCACCACTGGAGGTACAAGCAGGCAGAATTTCAAACAGGGAATTTGAAGGTGATTTCTGACAGTTTTACCTCATAAATCTGAGACATCCTCTCCAGGAACTCTCGGAAGAACGGCCTTAGCCGCACGTACACCTGCAGCAGAGAGGGGCTTCAGCAACACTCCCAGCCCTCCAGCCACCCCAGCACATCCCTCCTGGTGCACAGCAGCTCAAAGTGAGCACAGGAAACCCCAGAGAGGCCAGAATTCCAGCACAACAGGTCAAAATGAGCACAAGAAACACCAGAAACACCAGAATTCCAGCACAGCAGCTCAAAATGAGCACCAGAAACACCAGAGAGGCCAGAATTCCAGCACAACAGGTCAAAATGAGCATAGGAAACACCAGAAACCCCAGAATTCCAGCACAGCAGCTCAAAATGAGCACAGGAAACCCCAGAAACACCAGAATTCCAGCAGCTCAGAGGGGAGCAGGGGCACAGGAGCATCAGCCTTAACACATCTACTGGCAAATGGGATGGAATTAGAAAACAATTTAGTAAAACACAGAGGTTGGGCAATCTGTAAATGGAAAATGGAACTGGTTGCTTGGACTGAACACCCTGACTCGGCTCTCACCCAGGGCAGCACCAGCTCCAGCCCCAGATACAAGAACTAAATCCTCTTCCCAATAACCTGGGGGTGTCAGAAATGATTCAGGAAAAGGCTTCAGTTGTTTCTCTGCTTCCATAAACTCCAGCACCACCAGCCCAGAGCTGCAGGCACAGAGAAACCTTTCCCTGTGAGGAGCTGTGGAGCCCCAGGAGGCCCCAGCCAGGAGGGCTCTGCCTCTCTGACTCCAGTAAAGGATTGGGCTCGCAGGGAGGAGCTGCAAAGGGCAACATTTGAAGTGAACACAGAATTTCCTGCCAGATCTGACAGGTGTGAAATGCCAGGCTGCTGCTCCTCTCTCCAAATGAGCTGGGAACAACCACACACAGCAAGGATTCCCACAAAGCAGAAGAAAAAAGTTTGTTTTTCTATTTACCTGGTAAATGACATCTTGAAAAAGAACTGGAAAAGTGAGTGCAGCATCTTCTAATTCATTTAGACTACAGTGCACTAATGTTTCATCCTAGAGAAAAGTTACATAAAGAGTGTGAAAAAACAATGTGGAAAATAGAAGTCGTTTCTGCATTTGATGTTTATTTTAAAGCAGGTTTATTTAGAATGGAAGATGTGCTTTTGTGCAAGCGCTGTCAAGATTGAAGAAAATTCTTAGGATGAATTAAACATTTCATTATTCTTGTAATTTTTGTTAAAATTGTCACTAAAACTGTGTGCTGGGGGTGTAGTCATAAGGAGATATTTTATTTTGTAGGCTCTTGTCTCATTCAGTTCCAGCCTCTATCTTTCAGTGTGAATAATGAACCCATTCCTACGATCACAGGCCCAACTGATGCTGCTCAAAAAATCACACATTAACAGGGTCTGAAACAACTTTCAGCACAGAGACACTGGAGCAAATCACCACCAAGACAAATACATTCCATAGGAGTATTTCAAAAATTAGATTTGTGCCCTTTAAGAATGTTCTAAAAAAAGTCCAAGTTTAGTTTTTCATCAGTCTTGCTGAAAGACTCATAACTGAATTCTCCTCTTTATTCCACCTCATTTTTCCCACTCTGGGTTTAGGGAAGCTTTATGGGGACAGATCACTGTTTGAAATGTTAAAAATGAAATGCTTTTTCTTTTTCATAAGCTGGATGCAAGTATTTAACAAATGCAGCTCACATTCTATTCCTACCACAATTAATTCTTTTTCAACTATTTTTAACTAAAATTATGCAACATTCAACAGTCTTTGTTCAAAGCAAGCACAACTGATTTCCACAACGAAGAAAATAAGGGAAATGCTCAATCTCCCTGCTTTGGTTTGTGTTTATAAAGATATTTACCAAGTCTAGAACTAATGAGAACTCTGGTGTGCTTCTGGTTTTCAGTGGGAGAGCTGGCTTCCTGTTCAGCTGCTCTTCTGTTAGTGGGGGGACATGTTTGATGAAATAGTATCTGAAAAGAACACAGACTGTGCTGTAAAAATGTACATTATTGAACTGCAGTGCTCAATGTGCAATGTTGCAACTCGATATTTGAAATATTTAAGGCACAAGAAGTGTTTTAAATTGAAATAAACCCCACATGAGCAGACACATAATATTTTTTTAAGAGCTTTTATCGTAACATGAAAATGATCTAATTTAAATAGAAGTATCTTAATTCAATACCCCAAACAGTTAATTCTCTATTTCCAGTAGAAACACTGGCACTTACGGATCAAAGACTTCCCAGTCCTCTTCATAGGTGGCTTCTGCATGAGCTGATGAGTAACCACTGTCTGGAGATACTGGTGCTGAAATTCAACCAAAATGACCAAAACAAAAAATAAAACAAAAAACCACGAGAGCTGGTCTTATTAGTGCAGTTCTTTAAAGTGACAATTAGCACTTGAGACAGGAGGGAGGAGAAGGAACTGTCCCTCCAGCCCCACCTCCCCTGCAGGGGCTGGGCAGGCCTTGGCCAAGGGTTTGGTGCTGCCCATGCACACAGAGGCTGAGTTTTATGGCTATGGTTTTTGTCAAAAAAATAAAGATGCTGTCCTCTGAAGAAAATATGGAAAATGAATGTAGGACCTGTGTGATCCTCAGATTCTCAGTTAGCATGTGGTTCTAATGCAAGACATCAAAATGCAGCCAATTTCTCACTGGAGATCAGCAAGTCCAGAGTGTGCAAGTTCAGTGTTAATAATAATTCCTTTCCTCTGGAATCTCTGCTTCCATGGGAAGAAGTGTCAAGAGGCCAGCTGAGTTACACCAGGAATAGATAAACCCTGCCAAAACTGTCTTTGCTGCATAAACCAGATGTGTCCACCAGGCATAAAAACCAGAATTAACACTGTCTGCACACCCCAAGGGGAGGTGGCACAGGAGTCCCTGCCGAGGTGCTGGACCCTCTGGGAGCACTGTCCCTGTCCCTGAGGCAAGGGGAGGTGGCACAGGAGTGCCCCATGGCACTGTCCCTGTCCCTGAGGCAAGGGGAGGTGGCACAGGAGTGCCCCTGTCCCTGGCCCTGCCCCCTGTCCCTGAGCCAAGGGGAGGTGACACAGGAGTGCCCCATGGCACTGTCCCTGTCCCTGAGGCAAGGGGAGGTGGCACAGGAGTGCCCAGAGCCCCATCCCTGCCCCGTGGCACACCCCTGGCCCTGTCCCTTACCCGTGAGCGGGGGCAGGTCGCGGTCCCCCGGCTCCTCGCTGTCCCCCAGGCCGTTGTTGACGGCCCGGAGCTGCAGGGCCTGCCCGGGGAAGGCGGCGCCGTTGGTGGAGGTGGCTGTGCTGGTGGTGATCTCATCCACCTGCTCCATGTCCAGCTGCTTCACAATCTCCTCAGCTTCCACAGCCTGGCCCGGAGAGTCGGAGCCCGATGTTCCTGGGGGACATTTGTAAACAGCCCTTAGCTCCCTGTCATCATGCTCACTCACACACACAGGATCAGAGAATTCAGGATATCTCATTCGTGCCACAAAAACAGGAACCAAACCAAAGACCATGACAATGACTTTAAAACATGTTTGGGACAAGGAATGTAACCCCTTGGGATTTTTTTCCTTCTCCTTATTTTGTTTACTGAAAGGTGCACCACTAAACACACCCCATGAAATAAATGTTTGAATGTTTTTAAATTTCTTTCATTATCCATCAAGCCATCCAAGAACTGAGGAGCTTTTTTGCCTGTCAGCAGTAACTCTTGGTTTGTAAACCAGAATAAGAAGTGTACTGTCACTCAAAGCAGCTATTTCATACAAAAATCTATCACCTTCACTATCTATCCCTTAAGACTATTGGCTCTTTGAATAATACTCACCATTTTTATTTGCTGGTGAAAAGAAATTGAAAACAGGAGAAAATATGGTTCCCAGTAACGTTGTTCGTGGGGGGCTGCCTGTGGTAGGGTTATCTTCCAATTTTCCATTTTGCTTTACGTGTTGGTTCGTCATCTCATAACTCCCAGCTTCTGGAAAAGAAAAAATACAAGTCTGAACACCACCCAGCTGGGCTTCAGTTGCCTCTGCTCCTTTATGGTCAGCATTTGCACTCTAGGGGTGCACTCTTGTTCGTGGCTCAGCTGGGGCCACGAGAACCAGCAACTTCCTACCAGCAAAAACCCCAAATGTGCATTCTCAGCACACGAGGCAGCAGCCCCTGCTCACACAAATAGCAGAGGTGTGAATCCTGGCAGGGATTTGGTGGGAGGCAGCCCCGGAGCTGCCAGTGCCAGGACTCCACTAGAGGGAGGCAGGAGAAAGGTCAGAACTCCCTGGCTGAGCCTCCAGCTGCTGCAGAGCCCAGCGTTTGCTCCTCTCCACACACGCAGGCACAAACAGCTCGGAAGGGAAAGAACTGGCAGCTGTTATCACTGATAACAAAGGGCAGAATTAAATGAATATCCAGATTACACACCTGACACGTAACAAGGGTGATCTCTGAATGTTAGGGCAGGTATGTACATCCCACAACTCAAATCCCTGCCTCACAACTCTGACAGAATGTGTTTGACAAGTGCTTTCAGCATCTAAGGACACCTGCTTGCTTCCACAAACCTCAATAGTTGGGAGGTCTAAAAGGTTTCCCTTTTATTTGTGAGAAAATGGGAGAAGAGCTAAATCAAATTATTATGGGACTTTTAGAATAATAATTAAAATTAAAAAAAAAAAGTTAAATTAGTTCCAAAGCAGCTGCTGCTGGTCCCAACTGTGGATGTGTCCGGGGGGTGATGGAAGTGTTGCTCCCACCCCTGGAAATCCTGTTTTGGCCTGCAGATCAGCCTGGATCAGGGCACAGCTGGGGATCAGGGAACTCTCCCTGCCCTGCTGGGCACAGTGTGAGCATTTGCCAACCTCCATTCATCTGACTTTTCCGCCGCACTCGTGACAGCTGTTTGTTGGGCTTCTCTCCCGTCTGGGGCGTGGATGTGATCAGGTTGTTATCGATGTCCCGCTCAATCCGACTCCTCTTGGTGGGATTTTCTCTTTCTTCCTTAAAACAGAAAAGAGGGAAAAGAGAAATGTACTGAGCAGTGCCTCTTTCTCCATGGAACAGACCAGAGAATGTTATCTCCAGTAGAGAGTTCACCAAAGGTCCCTTTACTGCTCCACTTCAGACGCAGAACGTGCAACGAGTGTCTGGCCAGCTGGGATTTCACATGAGTTTAACCCAAGGTATGGGGAGTGAAAACTGTACACAGAGCTGCTGGAGTAAAAAACTCGTCTTTACAGCCAATCTATAAATATTCCAGTGCTGCAGAGGCTGGGAAATGCAGATACAAAGCTACTGAAATTCCCTTGATTTCTCTGCCTGTTAAATGCACAGGAGGTGAACTGCCCAACAATATCCAGTGTGACAATCCAAAACAGTACAGGGCAAAACTGAGCTGTGAAAAACCCAAGGATTCTCCTTACCTGGAAATAAGTGACTGCAGCACTCATGGGAATGAGACAGAGCCAAACAGTTTTGCACATCTTCTGTGCATGGCTCTTTGTGCAGGCATACATTTATGACAGGTTTCTTACCCTCTTCCCCCAAAACACCTATGACAAGTTGGTAAGTGTTGAAATTTTATCAGATTTTTATGTAGCTGATCTGGAATACACTGTAAATGAGTTATGACTTCTTGGATACTCTTCTTTCCAATCTGCAGTTACATAATGGCAGTGTCTGAGGGCTGGGATGGATGATGTGGGGTTTTTAACTGGCCTCCATCTAGAGAAAAAAAGCCAGTTTTTGAAGTAATTGCAAGGTTACATTCAGCCTACCAAAGTTTATAAACATGTATGTATATATATATATATATGTATGTATATATATATTTATACATATATTTTTATATATGTGTGTGTGTGTGTATATATATATATATATATATAAGTGTGTGTGTGTATTTTGCAGCCACAGGAATCCCTGAGCAGCTGCATCAATTCCACAGCACTTGGATTTGTGAGGTTTGACCTTCATTGATTAAATGACTCCTAAACAATTTTGAATAAAATTGACAGAAATAGTCAAGAAATGAATGCTTACAGACTGGCTTTTCTAAGTTGTTAGCACTGGTAATTCCTTGAATCTGGATTCAAGGAATCCTTAAAATAGAAATGAAGAATGTGCTGAATTTATTTGACATTTTCACAAAGAAACACCAGGTAATAAAGCCTGTGATTTGTCAGCCTGTTAATTGACTCCTGAAGGTTTCAGAGTCTGCTTTCCCTGGCACAGCTCACGGGCTCTTGTTGCCTTCCAACTCTTTACGTTTTGCTCCCACCACACAATTAATTTGTAACAGAACTGCTTTTCAATCAAATTTGAAGTGATCATGACCCACTTGAAAGCAAAGCAAGCGGGTCATACCTTGGGTGTGCTTCCTTTGATGAACTTTTTGATGGAGGACAAGAGGCCTGTCTCATTTTTGGGTGGTTTTCCCCCGCCGCCAGGTAAGGGCTCCTCCACCTCCGAGTGTTTCCGCTTGGCCCGCAGCGCCCGCTGCGTGTGGAGCTGGTTGGACTGCTGGGAAGCTTTCCGTGTCCTCAGCCTCATCTTCATGGGTACCACATGGAAAGCTGGAAAGGGAAAAAACAGGAATCCTCCCTTGAGGAAACGCGTTCAGCTCCTCAGTCTGAAGAATTACACGACGCTGGTGGTGCTGCCGACGCACGGAGCAGCTTCCTCAGCTGCCAGAGGCACAAACACAGGGACTCTGGCCATGGATCCATGGATCCACATCCCTGAGCCTGGCACAACCCTCCACTCGGGGCACAACCAACCTGCTCAGCTCATGGAGTCCAAGGTGTGAACAATCACACCTCCCCAGCCAGGAGGGTGTCAACAGCCTCGATGAAAGGATTGATTGCGGGGTGTCTGCACCCCCAAATGACTGGACTCTGTGACCCAGGAAGTTCTTTCCTCTCTCTGCTCCTCAAAATACTTCACTGCAAGTCTCCACATTACACTTGAGATGAGGCATAAATCGGAATTCCTGCCATGTGCTCACAGGAGGAACGGTGAGCTTGTGCACTCAGACAGGGTGAGCCCAGAGCAGCTCTGCAAAGGAACCCAAACTGAGCTTCAGTACAGCGGGGTCTGGGAGCCACATCAGACCTTGGCACACTCAAGGGCAGTGTTTATTAAAGCAGAGTGAGAGCCCATTCCAGGGAATGCGTCCCATTTATCTCCAGCCTCCAAGTGGGCTGCTGGTACTGTCACACCCCAGCCTCAGTGTCACTGCTCTCTGGGCTGGGGACGTGCCCTCTGCAGCTGCCTGGAGCTGGGTGGGTTTGAAGGGGACTTCTCGTGCTTAAAATCATTCTTATCATGGATCAGGAGCAGAAAAATGAAGTAGCAAGAAATCCACCTGAGGTGTAACGCACAGAAACACTGGAAAGAAAATAATTTTCCTTTCCTAGCTGAAATTATGACAAAAACCAGGTTTTAAAAGAAAAATCGTATGGTTATCACTACAGGAATCAGTACCTGCCTTTCTGGAGTCCATTGAGTGTGGATCCCATTGCTGCAGAGACAGAATAAACAATCTGCAACATTCACCATGTAAGTAATGTCACAACAGCTATGTTGTTTAGGAAAAGGTGGCACAGGGATGAGTCACAGACAGGGAAATACTGATAATATTTTTGAAAGCCAGTCCAAAACCTGTTCCACAGCCGTGTTTGTTCCCAGGTAAATCTCAGTCTCACACAAAGGCGCTGCAGCTAACGAGGAATGACCGGAGCACTGACACTGCTGTCAGGCTCAGCAAGGAAAGTTCTCCAAGGGAGAAACATGATGTTACACAGAATTACTACATGGAATATTCACTGTAACTGCAGCAAACACGGGGGGTCATTCTCCACAGGTCCGTGCTCAGCATTTCCCCCAGTGGTCAATGCAGAACAGGAGGCAGATCAGTCCAGCTGGCCCAGCACTGCAAGGCACCCCCATCCCCAGGAGCCACATCCCCAGGGCTGTGACTGCTCCCCAGCGCTGTCCTGGGCAGCTGGGCCACGGCTGGACAGCCCTTTCCATGATGAAATATTCCCAATATCCCCCTGAGCCTCCCCTGGCCCAGCCTGAGCCCCTTCCCAGCTCCTCAGGAATTCTCCAGACCCTTCCCAGCTCCTCAGGAATTCTCCAGCCCCTTCCCAGCTCC
>NC_031779.1:19582868-19585103 GCF_001522545.3 Parus major
GCTGGAGCACTCACGCTGGTGGAGCTCTGGGCTCTGGCAGGCAGCGAGGTGGCAGCGTGTGTGGGGCCAGGCTGAGGATGTGACACACAGAACAGGCTGGCCCAGCCGTGCTCTGTGACCTCCAGGAGCCACCAGTGATGTCATGGAACAGCTCAGCCCGGAGGAGACCACGGCCAGCACCGAGACCAACCCTCCCCAGCGCTGCCAGGCCACACTGACCACATCCCCAAGTGTCACATCCTCCAGGGATGGGGACCCCACCACCAGCTGGACAGGGCTGGAGAGCTCCCAGTAAAGAAATTTTCCTTAATATCCATCCTGAGCCTCCCCTGGCCCAGCCTGAGGCTGTTCCCTCTCCTCCAGTCCCTGTTCCCTGGGAGCACAGCCCAACCCCTGACACAAGTGAAATTCCAGTGGGGGAATGAAAATATTACTTCAAATTTGCTATAGTGTAAGTTGCCTGATTTTTCCAGAACTGAAACAAGTATCAGTCAGACCAAAGATAAACCAATTTAATATTTGTCCATGGTGAGCACATATTTATCCAGCAGGGAAATGCTCAGTCCCTCCATGCAGTGCTGCCAGGGGTTCCTTTGGCTCACTGCACACCCTGAATATCAAGCCTGGGGTTATAAATACCTTTAATGGACTTAGCAACAGGTACCTACAATCCTCTCAGAGACAGGAGTTTGCTTTCCTAGCACTGGATCCAGTTGGCAGGGGAGTTTTTATTGAATTGTAGTTGTGATTCTTTCCTGAACCAGGCTACAAAACTTAACACAGTGAAAATAATCAAGTCTGAGCACGTTGGAGCATTTCCTTGCTCAGAGCTGCAGGATTTGGATTTCCCCAGCACGTGCCATCCCTGATGGCACATCCAGGTCACCAGGGTCACTGCCACCTCCAGTGCCAGAGAGTTCTGCTCCAGGAAATCAACTCCCAAAACCCTTCTCTCTTCAATTACTTCTACACTTAAAATAAACCCAGAAAGAGTTGGGGGGGGAAAAAGGAAAAACCTTGTTCCTCAAGAGAGAATTACATGGCAAAGAAGGACTAAAAGGAATATCCAATCAATAATCTGTGGGACAGGAAAATAAAAAGCAAGAGCTGTTAAAAAGCAGCAGCTGAAGGAGCTATGGCTGCAATAAATTCCATTTTGCTGAGTTCACACACACCAAGTGTCGGGCTCCCTAGCATGACAATACTGTTGTTATTCCATGGCACAGGTACACTGTAGTTACAGGAAAGAAATTCCTGTGAATGACTCATATTTCAAAGTGAGAGCACACCTCCATGGAATCTGCACTTAGGGATGGTTTATTTCCCACCACATATGACACTGCTGTTTTCTCTACTTGCCCCCAAAGTATTAAAAGGAGAATTAGGTGAGGCACATCTAATTACAGGCTTTAGGGCTTTCTGATACAGGAAAAGGTTGAAGATGGTTAAAAGAACAATGGTGAAGAACAATAGGAAGAGGTAAGTGACAAAAAGATTCAAAACTATAGAGTTGAACAGTTTCTCCATTGAGTTTGGCATTCAGGAATAGCACAGAACTGCCAGCACAGAAATCAATCTATCCCAAACCTCCACACCACAGGAGCTCCAGAGGAGTCACACTGCTGGAACATGTCCAGAGTGTGACTTTGGTGACAGCAACACAGGAGGTGAAAAACTTCTTGTACTGATCTGGGGCTTTTCTTGAAACAGTTTTTACACAAGGCCAAGAGAATAAATTATCTTTTAACATTTCTTCAATTTAGAGCAAGAGCATCAAGGCAGGGTGTGGTCAGAGGTGGAGAGTGCCCAGAGCTGTCCCCAGGTGTAGCAGCGGTGACACCGGAGGGGTTTGGAATGGAGCAGGGTCACTGTCCCCAGCAGCACAACGTCCCTGCAGAGAGGATGAGTGTGATTCCTTCAGCCACTGCTGCACCAGGGGCACAGCCACAGCTCAGGAACTGCAGATATTCTGTTCCATTCCACACCCAGCCACAGCAGAGGGGTCAGCAGTGTCACAGCTGGGATGGCACCAGAGCTCAGGCTGGGGAAACATCCCCAGGAGGAGATGTGCTCCCAGAGCCGGCTGGAACCCACTGACACCCTGCTTGGGATGTTCTCAGGGGACACTGAACCCGGGCTGGTGTCACACACCCTGTGCTGGTGTCACACTGAACCCGGGCTGGTGTCACACTGAACCCGGGCTGGTGTCACACTGAGCCTGTGCTGGTGTCACAC